>NC_057795.1:182362954-182662954 GCF_018294505.1 Triticum aestivum
GGTGTCGACGATGCGGATCTGCGGCCGTGGACGGGGCGTCAGAAGCTTCTTCGGTGGTTGGTTAAGGGTGGTGTAGACCATGCGGATCTGCGGTCGTGGATGGGGCTTCAGAAGCTGCTCCGGTAGGTTGGATGAGGGTGCGAGGAAGCGGATCTGAGGCCGTGGACTTGTGAATTGGCAAAGCGGCCCCGGTAGGGTTGAGAATGGTATAGGCGAAGCTACTCCGGTAGGGTTGACGATGGTGTCGGTGAAGCGGCTTTGGTAGGGTTGAGGAAGGTGTCGGCGAAGCGGCTCCGGTAGGATTGAGGAAGGTGTCGGCAAAGAGGATCAGAGGCCGTCGACGGGGGCGTCAGTGGGGCGGCTCCGGGGGGGGTGTGAATGAAGCGTTTCCGGTGGGGAGTACGAATGAGCCGTTGCAGATGCGCGGCGGTTGACGAGAGTACCAGCGAAGCAGATCCGGCGCCATGGACATGGCCGACACTGAATGGACTGTGGTACGGTGGTGGATGAGCAGTCTACTTGTTTCTAGTGGAGGTGGGAGGGGTAGATGCGGCTGCAGTAGCAGATCCGGCGAGGTAGACGCCGCTGGCAGTGAATGGGCTATGGTACGCTGGTGGATGAGCAGTCTAGGGTTTCGAGAGGGGAGGGGAGAAAGGGCGATGAAGTACGGACGGCATGATGTAAGATGCTCTGGTGCTGTGGAGTTAGTCGTTTTTGCGGGAGGGGGAGAGGAAATGGGGGTGCCATGTAGTGGGGGGAACCGGAAGTTACCAAACGACCTATCATGTCGATAAGGGCGGTATTGTAACTGTTCGTGCACCAAGGACAAAAGGGGGATTTCGCATGCTAAAGACTAAGGTGGCGGAAATTTTAGAAAGAGGCGGGAAATTTTGCCGCCCGCGGGATTGTTCGTATCCAGTTTCAACTAATTTTGGATTGTGCTAGCGGGAAGGTCATGCTAGACTGTGTACACGGGGCACGCGTCAGCAGTTAATAACTGGTGTGAAGTCCACCCCAAAAAAAACACAATAACTCGAGATGATGCGCCGATAACTTGGACGTTCACACGGGCGCGGCCAATCGTACGGGTGTAGTGGCGCGTTCACAAAAAAAGGGATCAAACGCTCAGCCTATGTATTTCTCGTGTAAATAGATAATTTAGTGCCATTAGTTATTTACTTTAAACATAATGCATTGACGTGTTAGTGTAGAGGCGCACAGAAAGAAATGGATATTGTAGTCAGCTACTTAAAAGTGTTACATCATATGATTACATAGCCTCCATTTCATAAATTGCGTACCCGTTGAATTCATATATGAATATTATATATATTACTTCAAAATAGAAACTTAAATCATCCAAGACTAATGAATTTTAATGCAAGAGTAACAATGGTGCATGTACATGATAGCTACATTGGTTGTTTGAAGAAACATCACTGTAACTTTGGCATGCACAACTGAAAAGGTTTATTTAAATAGAAAAAAAATGTGATATGTGAGTGTCCAATCTTTATAGCGTTGAATCGATATTGTACCTTTGGCCAAGATACGAAGTAGATATTCACTTATGTTCAAGCGATGCACGTCCACGATCGCTAGATAGTGATACGTGAATGAATTGTGCAATCTCTCTCACACGCATACATATCTCATTTCCCTGTGGGCATCGCAATCACACACGCGCACTTCGTGTATTTCTCTCCCTCCGTCAGGGTTAAATTCGTCTTTCTACCCCGTCCTACAAGTCTCTCACACAGAAACACACACGCTCTCTATGTCTAACACACCCTCCCCTTTAATTCCGCCCACCCACAGCCACTAATGTCTCAAAGTATAATAATGTCTCTCACACATATGCTATCTACCTATCCCTTAATATAGCTAGATATGTGTCACACAAACTCCTTCTCCCTACTAGCAAGATGCCCATGCGTTGCACGGAACATCAAGATGCATTTGTATGAGAAGTTTATCTTGTGGGAGAAAAGGATGAACGAGGGAATGCCTTATTTGCAAATGCGGAGAGGGGTGTGGGTATCTTTTTTGCAAAATTGCCATAGTATCCTTCCTGTCCGTCAGATATAAATCACATGGCCTATATTGCAGGATGGCAGGAACACCATCATCACCAACTCTGTTTTTTTATATGAGTAGAGATATGTGAGTGTCACTGCCCCCCCCCACACACCCACACACCCACACTTCCCAACACCGAACGAGTAGGGTGACACCTCGATCTTGATACTAATCTATCGAATGGCTTCTCTCTTAAACATACACACACACACTACCCGGCACCGAAGGAGTAGGATGGCACATCGATCTTGATAATAATCTATCTACTCCTCTTTCAAACACACACACATACACACACACACACTCGCTAGTTGTGCCTCCGTGCCTACCGCGCACACTCTTGATACATCTTTCTCTCCCTCCCCGCGCCAACAATGACAGCAGAAGGGTGACAACTCGATCTGATCATAATCTGTCAATTGGTTTCTCTCTCAAACATTGTGTCTCGGTGCCTCATTCGGTAGCCCCCTCGATATGTAGACTTCTCGCGCGCGCATAGCTGTAGTGATGATGACACTGAACCCAGTATGCCTTGTTTTTACCGGCCTCATGTGATAGTTTTCACCCTGTTTTCTGTTAATTAACAAGGCAACCTTTTCTTTCTTACTACTAGTGAATCTGAAATCATTCGGGGCAGACATAAAATATATCACTTCAACCCAATTATTGCAGCAACTATTTTAAAAGAAATTAGCTAGCTGCCCGTGCGTTACACGGAACATGAAGATGCATTTGTATGAGTAGTTTATCTTGTGAGAGAAAAGGCTGAACGAGGGAAGGCCTTATTTGCGAACATGGAGAGACGTGTGGGTATATTTTTGCAAAATTGCCATAGTATCTTTCCTATCCGTTAGATATAAATCCGACGGCCTATATTGCAGAATGGCACGCACCATCATCACCAACTCTGTTTTCTACTCCCTCCGTCCAAAAATACTTGTCATCAAAATGGATAAAAAGAGATACATTTCCTTTTATCCATTTTGATGACAAGTATTTCCGAACGGAGGGAGTATTTGTCTTTTTAGAGATTTCAACAAGTGACTATAACCGGACCTTACCAACATACTCAAAAAAGTAGTCCATAATTTTGATGTTACCCTCTTTTCTTGGTGGTGAAGTGCCATCTGGATACCTCATAAATAAATCAAGGACAAATCTGACCCCTTCCTGAAAAGACATACGGAGCAAAATGAGTGAATCTACACTCTAAAATATGTCTACATACACATCCGTATGTGGTAGTTCGTTTGAAATCTGAAAAAGACAAATATTTAGGAACGAATGGAGTATATATAAGAGTAGACATGGAGATATATCTCTAGCATGGTCTACAACAAAAATGTGTTGGGCTGGTTAGCGCCGGATGCTCGCAACGCGATGACATGAGTTCGAATTCTGTCTTTTAACTTTAGTTTTTTATATTATATATTACTCTACTTATTTACTATATACTTCTTTCGCTACTATACTGACAGTGGAACCCACAGAGTACTTAGAATACGAGATTAAGGATGGACTTGTTTCTTTTTAACTTTTTGTATGAAGCTGTAGCCACCCTGCAAGTCACGTGTACACTGTACATGCAATTAACTTTTTATAGAGGGACAATCATACAGGCAGTTAACTCAAATGGATTGGTTGTCACTCTATTATTTCCAGCATAAAGAGCATCTCCAATGGCAGCCGGCAAATTTCCTCCCGCTTCCTTCCGCGGAGGACGACATCAAACGCCAGCGGCATACATTTTTACAACTCTAACCAACCAGATGAAATTCGTGCAAACACGGACTGATTTCATATAAGCATGAAGGATTTAGTATAGAAAAGCCGGATCTTCATATAAACATGATGGATTTCATTACATTTACATGAACTAAGAGGTGCCAATCCGGCTCTCCTGTATAATTAATACTCCTCCCGTCCGGAAATACTTGTCCTAGAAATGGATGTATCTAGACTTATTTTAGTTCTAAATGGCCGCCTGTGGATCCCTTTGTCTTCCTCATGTCCGTCAGACACTTACGGGGTCGACGAAGGTCCTCGGAAGAGACGAAGCAGCAAGAAACCACCTAAATCCGCGGTCGTCGCCTCGGCGGTGGCCTTCATGGGTCCCAAGTGGCGGCGGCCTCCCATGTTCTACTTCTCCCTGATGATGGCGGCGGACACGGAGAAGCTGGCCACCGACTCGTCGCTCTTCACGCACCCGGCTTCTGTATCTGCCTGCATGGCGCTGCCGCAGGCACGGGAGGCGCGCCCACAGACACGGGACGCCCGGCCACCGCAGACACTGGTGGCGCGGTACGACGCCGCAGCGACGGCGCCCGTACCGGCGTGCTCGCTGCCGTGCCGGCGTGGAGCAACTCTCCACTCCTCATCGAGTTGAACTAGAGCGGCGAGTTGCTGAACCACGCGCCTGCTTGGGGCGTCAACTGTATCCGTCGGGCCAAGCAAGGTTGGTGAAGCACCGAGCGGCCTCGCCCGTATCCGGAGGGCTCGGCGGGCCACCCAGCCGGGTAATATGCCAGAGAACGGCTCATCGGAAGCCATCAGAAGAGTGGAGAAAATGGTGAATGAGGAGATGGGGGAGCGACGGAGGGGTGCAATTCTTGCCCGCTCTCTATCTGGCCTCGTGTAAATAGAGGGCAGACGGTAGGAGCTTGGCCGGCGTCTGGCCTTCTTTAAACTGAGGGCGGATGGGAGGAGCTCGGCCGGTGTTGCGTTTAATTCGGGCCCGCTCATGAACGGACATGTAGCCGAAGTAGGATTCTCGGTTCGCATGCGGGTTTAATGGAGGGGTTTAATGGAGGCGCCGGGCGTGCAGCGGGTAGCGTAGTACTATTTGATTTGACAGCAGTAATGAGCCATCAAATCACAAAGGCCATCGCCTCTCTTGAAACCGACCAAGCTAGACTGCCCCGCCCTCTAGCCTTTTAAAAAATGTATATACTCCACTTTTGTACAGTAGTAGTATCGATGAATTGCTCCATGGAGCAAAACTTGGAATTAAAAAAAAGGTGGTACATATAGAGAGCGCTTGTCGCCAAATTATGCATATAGTACTATTAAAAAGGCATGTCACAATAATGGTGTCCAGCACAAGTGCACAACCCACCCCTCAAATAAAACTAAGCACCCTGGAATTCTTTGACAAAACTAAGCACCCTGAAATTCTTTGATAACTAAACTGCCAGCTATATGATGTTGGCCATATATATTGTACGTATATAATGTGAAGAAATGAGTGGTAGTACTATACCAACTAAAAGATGAAATGTAAGAAATACTAGTACAACACACCCCTCAAGTTAAATTAAGCACACCTGAAATTAAACTTTGCAACTATTCCGGTAGACACTGCATTAGAACCACCATGTGCAACGACATTGCCACCTTACTCGGAGTCCTCGTCCATGTCCTCGACTTCGTCCTTGTCCCTCTTCCTATTGGCCGATACTTCTTTGCTTGAACTGCCAACTTGGCTATTGCTCTTCATCCAACCCCTGTAGATATTGAAACAAAGGTAGCCATCCATTGCAGCGTAGTGGATGTGGTCTATATCTAGTACATTCCGCTGTCATGCATAATGATGAAACGTGTATGGAGGTTTCTCCAGTTTATCGTACAAAGGATGAACCATGGCTCCTGCCAGGGTCAGCATTGAAGGCTGACGAGAGGACACCAGCCGATTCTTCTGCAGGTCGAAGGTGTTGTCTACAATGAGGCCTATCTGACCCATGACTTTTTTGTCGTTACCAAAGTCTACAGTAACGAATTTGACAAGGTTGCTCTCGAGGAAGTCCTTAAAATCCAGGCACTCAGCGTCGGCATGGCATATGTGGTAGACCAAGCATAAGTCATGCACGCAAACCTGGATCACGACGGGCTTCTTCCTCTCGTCCCAGGACTGTGTTGTACTCAACATCTAGCCCAGCGACCCACTCATCATCTGAGTCTTCGGACATGCGTCCGAAGCAAGAAAGGCATCCTTTCACCGTCACGGAAGAACGGGTGTAGATGACGTCGAACTCATCACCGGTGATGGTTCTAACCTTGTACTCACCGCCGATCGTGGAGATTTGGGATGCCATGGATTTGGGAGGAGGGTTAGGATTAGTGGAACTGCCGTAATGTGAAAGGACGGGACGACTAGGAGCGAACCGCCATAGTATTAAAGGACGTGCGGGGACGAGTAGGAGCGAACTGCCAGCGTGCGAATGGTAGGGTAGTGGCTTCCCATTCTCCCATGATATGGGCTTCCGAGAGCCCTTGGATCTGAGATCGAACGGTTGCATGGCGTGATTCTAGACTATGGGTGAATATCCTATCATGGAGGGTTATTTTGCAAATTTTCAGCAACTTAGCATGCGACCGTTTGATCTCAGATCCAAGGGCTGCCAGCAGCCCGTATCATGGTCGCGCCTACCACGACCGTCGCATCGCTCGCGCGGTCGCGCCCTAGGAAATTTAACACGGTGCGTTAGGCTATCTTATGTTTGCATGTCATACATAGTCATCACTTAGTCACTCATACTACAACAAGGTTGGCTATAAGGTTGGCTATAAGTGTATTTTTTTACGTCTCTCTATCTCTTTCTTTGTACTCGCTCCGTCCCATAATATAAGAACGATTTTGACACTAGTGTAGTGCCAAAAACGTTCTTATATTATGTGACACAGGGAGTACTAGTATTTATTGCATTTGCCAAGGAGTGACCTCTTCCAATGAAATGGTGTCACTAAGTTTGCTTTATTTAATTAGCTATAGACTCAAAATTGTCTTTTCACCTATGTACACGCACTTAGCACCGTTTCTTCCTTGGGTCACCAAACTAGTCTCTCTCTTCTTGATTAACTTGCCACATCAGACTTTATGCCTATGTGGCAAGCTTAGCACCTGTAGGAGCAAGTAAGTACAATAGTGCACTTTACATGGCATTTTTGCATATGTGGAGGAAAGAGAGGCAAGGAAAAAGTGTAGAAGTGGGCTCTCATGCAAGAGCCAGCCTCTACTACATGGTGGAGCATTGGGAGAGGCACCTGTATGGAGGTGGTCAGGAATTGGGAGACTCACGCCGGTCGTAGCGCCGCAGTTAAAATGATAATGGCAAGTCAAATCACGGGGCCCCACCTGTCCAGCAGTAACTCAATGTCAAATCACACAACCCTACATTTGCAGCAGCCTACCCCCTCGTCTTCTCGCGTCTCTGTCGAACCGACTAGGCGGAACTGCCCCACCTACCGCGCAGGAAAAGCCCGCGCAGTATACTCCCTCCGTCTAGGTGACCAAAGTGGAGAGGAAAATGAGAGAACTTAATGTTTATTATTTGCTAAGGCTGGTTGTAATGGTACTAGCCTTAGCAATTTTGATGAGGTGTCATAGAATTAAATGAATAAAGAGAGAGAGTTGAGTACTATGTGTCATACATGGCAATAAATAAAGTACTACATGATACTAATATATGATACATGGCGCAGGAGTACTAAGTATTATTAATACAGTTTTGCTAGAACTCATCTAGATGAGATATAATTTGGTCTCATTCATCTTTTATATCCATTAGATGTGATGCTATAAGATGCGTGTGTGCTGACATGGGTTGTATTTGTTCCTGTGCAACGAACTGACCACTGCATGTCATGTTTGATAGTCTCAAGTCATTAAAACCATACAAGCCCTACATCTCTTATTGGTTGATTCCTCTATTTATGTCAAAAAATAAGAAACAATGTGAGAGTTAATGCACCACGCCTATCTGTTTACTATTTGGTTTTCGTAAGATGACTTAATACTCACATAGACGGAGGAGTATTCGATTTGACAGCGGGCGGCGCAGTTCCCGATACGGCTTTAATGCAGATGAGGGAGGGAGTAGCGGTTCCCGATATGTTGAACAGCCAATGCATCCTCCTTCAATTAATGCATGAGGGAAGTAATGGGAGGAGGTCCGGGAAAAGAGGCTGCATGATGTGAATGCAACGCAGTTTGCCCTCATTGCCCTCATATAAAGGCGCCCCTCCATTCCAATGCATCTACCACAGCGTACACACCTAAGCATTTGCCTAAGCACCTACACCAAGCGCAAAAGAGCTCACTCCAGACCCATGGCGGCGATGCGTGTGAGTGGTCAGCGGCTGCGCCAAATGGTCCACGACGCCGGCCTGCAGCATGGTGCTAAGGATCGTCTCCAGACAGTGTTGGAGACCGGCTGGTGGATGGCCGCCGTCGACGCCAACTATGACTCTCAGTTGGACTAGATGATCGTTGCCACCAGCAACAAGTTCACCGTCCTCAAGAAGCTCGCAGACGACATCACCGTACTCCTCCAGCCCGCGCGCCCGGGCTCCTCATTGCCTGCCACCCTAATCGGCCAACATGGTTGGAACCTCTTTCAAGCACCGGTGGCCCTGCGACTGCCTGTCGACACCATGAAGAATGTCCACCTGGAGGTCGCGCTCGCCATGAGGCGCCTCGCACTGCAAGAATTCATCGACCTGCACTGTACGAGCAAATCGTGTACATAGGTATCTACAAGGCCAGTTAGGACGCTACGACATTGGCCTTCCTCAACCGGCTGGAAGCCTTGGATGCCTTTGCTGAGAAGCACCTCGACCTCGCCACAAAAGTCGCCGCTCCTTAGCCGCTGGTCGGTGGCCCGACACACTAAATTAAGGAGGAGGAGGTCGTACGTTCGTGGATCCATCTTTCTTCTTGCCTTCTGTAACCACGACTGCGATTGCATCATCGTGGCCTTAATTCTTATTGTGCTATTGCATTCTCATTCCAGTCAATACCGACATGTGCGATCCCTTTGCTTAATTATATGCATCACTGTAACTAGTACTCCATCCGTCAATTTATAAGTTGTGCTTACCTTTTCCATCAACTTCGTGCAACACACGGGCATCTTGCTAGAAACACTAGAATATGTCTATATAATCCGTATGTGATAGTCCATTTGAAATCTCAAAAAGACAAACATTTAGGTACGGAGGGAGTGATATATTAGGAGTATATCAAAACAATAGTGATTTCTTTCAAGTTTGTGAACAAATACTACTATTCTACTACTTTGGATCCGTCGCAACGCACGTGCACATTGCTAGTAAAAGGAAAAGGCCTGCCACGTTCGCGTCGCACCCCCACACGCCTGGGAATCGGGAGTACTCCACGGCCGGTCCGGCACGACACATAGCTTAGGGAAGGCGTGTTTCCTGGCATTTTCACTTTCATGTGGGACCGCCGTTGAGAAAACCGACACCCCGCCCGCCGCCGGGTTGGAAAACAGAAATGAGGGGAAGATCTAGATGTAGCACGGAAGCCAAGAAATTTGGTGTCAGACGGGGCTCGTTGATAGAGTAGGAGCATTCCATACTAGTACTACTCCTACTAGTACCAAGTTTGTACTCCTAACACTATATTACTAGTACTACCACTATACAACTACTCCCTCCGTCCCAAAATATAAGAACGTTTTTATACTAGCTTAGTGTCCAAAAAGTTCTTATATTTTGGGATGGAGGGAGTAGTCGGTACGTGCATGGCACAACATCGTAGGAACAAAAAAGGGAAGATCTTGTTTTGGGTGATTTATCTTTTTTTCAATCAACGTAGTATGAATAATATGATGTGGGGGGCACCCATGAAGCTTATGTGGCTTGGTTGCATGGCTACGGAAGGTTAGAGGAAAATAAATAGATAATGTGTTTAGAGTGCACTCCACTAAATAAATATACTTTGGATCCATTAAAACGGACCGGCACATCTATATCTATACCCCCTATATAGTGTGTGAAAAACTTTGAAAGTTGGTCGTCGGATGAAGCCAATCTGACGGTACAAAGATGGCAAATCCGAGCACTACTGGCCATTCGATATCATCCACCAGATTCTGCCACATGTATAATCTAGAAGACTCCATGGTTGAACTTAATTCATGACTAACTTTGCCACAACTAAGCTTAGGCCAAGTTATTAGTTCTTTAAAATGAGATCCACAAGTTGGCAAGCCTAAGGGAATCTTGCCACATTTTTTGTGTGTATGTCATGTGGGGCCTTAATGTGGCTTGCCTAAGGTGTGGCTTGAACCAAACACTCACCTAAGTTAATCAAACTTGCCTAACCTTACATTCCACCAGATTTTGCCACATGTTAGAATCCAGAAAACTCCACATGTAGAAGCATAATGCACAAACCACCAGAATTTCATGCGTGCAATGCACGTGTACCTTACTAGTACTAGTTGGTAGTAGTAAGAAACAAATTCCAGTTTTGGCACGAGCTCGTACTGCGGGAGCACCACAAGGCCTGCCGCAGGAGTTACATTTCCCTCTCGGGGCCCACGGGACCGAACTTCAGTGGCTTAGTGCCCGGCCTATGAGTCAATGACATGCGGACCTTAAATGCGGCTAACCCACATGTCATTCTCATGGTGGTGGCGTGGTTCGCGACTCACTCATTCGAGATGAACCGGCCGGTGGTGGCGTGGCCGTGGCGAGGGTGCCACAACTGGGCGTCGGGGTGTTACGAGGCGTAGACGGCCACACCAGCGGGTACTGCCTGTAGTACATAAGTACTCCAGCTGAGGATTGATGCCCGGGACGAAATGTGTCACAGCCGCTCGATGAAAATTTGATGGTGCTGGAGTACGGATCGGAGCACAGCAGCGAAGCAGGCAATCCGCGTCCAATCAGGTGTGTCTGTGGTAGAAAGTTGATGGTCACCGCAGTTCAGCTAGCCCGCATGTCATGCACACAAAGGGAGAGGAGCAGTGGGGCCGAGAGGGATGAGGAGCATGTCGGGGGGACGAGGATCCCCTGACGCGAACAATCCTACCATTCTATCACTGACATTTGGGACCCATAAGCATGGGTCCCACCTGTCAGCGAAGGAAAGGCAGGGAAGGCAGTGATAGCCACGTCAGAGGATCCATGTCCATGTCGGGGGTCGTCGTGCCGTGGGTTGGAGCGGCGTCGTTGGAATCACGTGTGGGTCTGGCAGTGGTAGAAACAAGAAACGTGATGGTCACCGTGGTTCAACTTCCACTGACAAGCTGTCATGTATGCTGACACATGTATATCAAAACTAGAGTGTTTATATTTCAAGCACGTGAACAAGTATTATTCTACTACTTCGGATCCATTGCAACGCACTGGCCAGCACATTTGTAGTAGTAGTGTCCATCTCTATCTCTAGAGGCCTTCCCTCATTTATCCTTTTCTCTCACAAGATAAACTACTCATACAAATGCATCTTGATGTTTCATGGAACGCACGAGGATGTTTCCTTGGGGGTCTCTCCAGCGCGGCGTGGCTATAGTTGCAAGTTGACGCCCCTTGAGATGCCGATGTTGAGGGGCACTCCGGATTTCCTCCGATGAGCAGGTAAGATGAGTTTGATCACGTAGTAAATGCATTCTAAAGACTACTTACGTATCCATTTCCTAATTCTCCCCCTGCCCACTGTTTCACAAGTTAGGCTCGATGCGAGTGGAGATTGGCTTGCATATGTACGGGAGGGTACCAACATCAATTTGCACAACGTTTACAACGGTGACACCATTCCTGTAGAACCTTTGTCCAACATTGGGATCAGCCATGCAATGGGCCACCGCATGAATTGGTACGATGGAACCACAGTGAGATTGAATAAGATAGCACGAACCTTGCACATGGCGGTCAAAGGCGGAGCATGCTTTCTGCGGCCGATTTGTTACCGTACAAGTAGGAAGACGATGTGCTCCTTTCTAACCGCATCTTCACGGTGACAAACCAGGGGACTTATTTTGTATGGGACACATCCTACGATATACTCCCTCTCTCCCAGTTTATTTGTTTTCAATCTTTTCATTTTATAAGTTTCAAATTCAAATTTAGAGCTCCCCATCACATGTTGAGATTACAATGTCCATTAAATTGTTGCGTGCATGTATAGTAAAGAAACAAATCTCGAGTTTGGAACGAGTTCGTGCTGTGGGAGCACCACAAGCGCTGGCGCAGGAGTTACATTTCCCTCTCAGGGCCGTCGGGACTGAGCTTCAGCGCCTTACTACACCTACCTTTGAGTCAATAACATGTGGACCCGATAGGTGACTGGTCCACATGTAATGCTCCCGAAGGCAGAGGGGCAGTGGGGCCAAGAGGGGTGAGCCGCAGGTCGGGGGATGTGTGGTTTCATGGGTTCGAGCGGCGTCGTGGGAATCGCGTGTGGCTGTGGTAGAAACTTGATGCTCGCCGCATTTTAGGTGGCCCACATGTCATGCACACAAAGGTAGAGGGGCTCTGCGGCCGAGAGGGGTGAGGCGCATGTCAGGGGGCATAGTGCCGTGGGTTGGAGAGGCGTCGTGGGAATCGCGAGATGAAACATGATGGTCGTCGTAGTTGAACTTCCATGGACAAGCTGTCATGTCTACGGACACATGCACTGGATACTGATCACTGGAAGGAGTAGCAGAGAAAGCTATATATGCGGATAAATAGTTCCTTATAGTCAAGTGGACCCATGCTACTACTCTGTTCCAAAGACATGCACACCATCAAAATAGTCCATCTATATCAATATACACCGAGAGGGAATAATTTTTTTTACAAGAGAGGAAATAGTTCATCCATCCATAATGCCCTCCTGCTGGTGCAGCCTCTTCTTCTTCTTCTTCTTCTTCTTCTTCTTCTTCTTCTTCTTCTTCTTCTTCTTCTTCTTCTTCTTCTTCTTCTTCTTCTTCTTCTTCTTCTTCTTCTTCTTGTTCTCATTCCTCTGTGGGAGACGGCTTCGCAGCAAGCTCTTTGGACCTTGCAGCTATCTCGAAACTCACACGGGCATCGAGGGTAGCATATTTTATCCGCTCGAACATCAAGGGATAATTCTCCCATCCAGACAACCTTAATGCCACCGTCTCGTCACCCTTCTGAAGATTTGTACCGAGCACAAAATTTGCTACGTCGAATAGGGATGGTGTCTATTTATCACAATCTTCTACAGGAATTTTGATTCTGGTTTGTAGGTCAGCGATGCTTTTCAAATCAAGGTTGTACAGCTCTAGCTTCTGTTTGTCCCCTTCGATGGCTGCCCCATAGAAGTATACGTCCTCCCGAGACAAGAAATCGTGAAGCTCACCTGGTATGGAGGGCGAGTGTATGATGTGGTACACCAAAACATCATCTTCGAGGTACAGCTGAAGGACGGCGGCGCGCTGGATCTTCCCAGGGGCATGCTCCGTGTACTCTGCATCGAGACTGATGACCCTCGTCTCTACCTTTTCGAGGGAGTTGGATACATTGTTGATCCACTGCCGAACAACCCTTAGGTGGACGGTGACGGTGGCAACTATGCGCATCGAGCCTTCGACGAGGTCATGTTGGACGCTAAAAACCTGCATCTCGATCTCTTTCGCCATTTGGAACCACTAGAACGGAGGGCTATGGTTTAGAGAATTAGGATTAGACGGCTAGTCTAACTGAAGTAGTAGATGATTATTTAAAGAGGTTAAAACAATGTGAACGTAGTGGGGTTTGGATGCAAATGAAGACAAAGGGGAGGTGAAGAAGCCGAGGAGAATCGGTTCCCGATGGAGAAGTAAATGGGAGAAGTGGCGTGCAGGCAGTTGATTAGACGGCTAGGTAGACTAAACGAAAAGGCTATGCGGGTAGACTGATGAGTCGTACTTGTTCGCGTACGTGCCCATCCTTCCTAATAGGTGGGACCTATGCAAACAAATAAAAAATGTGTCGTAGCTTTTTTTTGAGCGCGTGAGTGGGGGACACAACATTCTCTGGTTAAGGAATACTCCCTCCATTTAGGTGAGTATAAGTCACCTTATGAAAATCAGGTTTTCCCAAAACCTTTAGGCGTGGAGCATTAACTTCCTGCTCGATCCCCTCCCAGCCTTGTTAGCCAGCGTTCTCTTCCTCTGCTGTCGCGTTCTACCTTTCCATTTTTCCTCTTCTCAAGTGTGGAACGATCTGCATTGCCGTCCTTGATGCACCAGAACGACCACTGCATGCATCGCGGCAGGGCGTTGATTGTGCATGCACGAGAATTTGGTTCTGCTCGCAATATGGATGATACCTGAACGATGAAGTGAACAGGCATGCTAGCACGGGAGACCTATTTCCGCTATACAATACTGGAGTACTCATGTTCTTACTAGTAGTAGTAGTAGTAGTACAACTGTGGTACACTTGATGGTCAAAATACTATTCATTCGGTCCTCACAGTGAAGTGACAACACCCTGCGCCTGACACTAGTCCAGGCGGCGTGTTCAGGTTACCAAAGTCAGCCTCACCCTGTGCACTGTGCAGTCTGTCACCGCCACTGTACAGCACATTGGTGCCTCGCCTCGTATCCCTCTCCGCCCCCATAGCACCACTCCATCTCCATCTCCTTCTCCGTCTCCGTCTCCGTCTCCATCTCACTGTGCCCCCGTGTACCGTGGCCTCACTCGCCTCCCCCAGTACTACTATTCCCTCGCTAGCCGCTCCAACACTGACATCCTTCTCCCCTGTAAATAAAGCCCCCTTCCAAACTCCACCATGGCCGAACGCGAACCGCGCAGAATCCATATGAGCCGCGATTGTAGCAATCTCCCCAGTGACATCCTCGACCTTTGTTGTTCGTGTATGCATATGTTGAGCGCCCTGCGACTGGCTGCATGCTCGAGGGACATGCACACGGCCATCATCGAAGCGAGGCCTAAGCTTTTCAAGACACCCTGCTTGTTGCTATCTGGTCTTGCGAGATTGGCTCACCATGATACAGAGGCGTACATGATGCCCCTAGACTTCAATCCGATCTCCATTAGCCGAAACTTCTTTGCAGGTATGTAGTGGGTTGCCGTACATCATTTCCCTTGACATCAATCCGATCACCATCGCCCGAAACTTCTTGGCAGGTATGTACTGGGTCAGCATGAACTCCCACTGGATGTCTGCCTTCAGAGAAGACGGTAAAAAGTTGGTGCTCATGAACTTCCAGACCTCCCATGAGATTATCCTTCCTCCATTGGATTATATAGAGTATTACCATCGCGGTCCAAGTCATCTAGATTACCACGTTAGTTCAATGGACCTTGTTTTGCAGAAGATTGTAATATGCCAAGTGCCCACACGACATGCGAATTACGCAGACTTCAAGCTAATTGCCTTGTTCGACCGCGGACTCGCCTATCTTTACGCCGGTGCCTTCTTTAGCTGGAGACAACTCAACTTGAAGTGGATCATCATCAAAGTTGATACACACTTCTGTGATGCTATTGAACACAATGGCATCATCTACGCGATCGACAAAGCAGATGGCACCACGTATTGCTGGGACGGCGCGTGTAAGTTGTTTCCGTCTCATGTTAATGATGACGCCATGACACTATTTGAACTTTTTGTGATGATTGGCATATCCCTGTTTGAGCAGAATTTGAGTAGAACTATGGCAATGTATTAGAGACGCCGTACATCAGCTATATTTGGAATGAGTTAATTCATGCGATTGTGAACATGTCATTACAGCCAATTTGTACCCTGAATAATCAAACAGTTAGGAATATATGGATATTATCCTTATTTTACAGTAATCTATATACTACTACTAAATATGAGTGTGTATCAATGGCCATGTTAGTTTCCTCATTTTCATGATGTAGAAACATGCACCACACTGTTGGTTTCATCTAACCATACATTAGGGAAGTAAATGTGCATATGGAGAACTCTATATTTGGAAGTAGTGAAATCCTGCAATGCTTACCATGTGTACATACCTATATTCTCCCTTCAGCGATCCATGGCTAGAATAATATCCTCACAAAATGTTTGCCCACTGAACATGAGTATATAACAATGCATGGTCTGTTAGTTACCTTGAAGAATTTTTTTGTGAGGACATAACATGATTACATAACATGCATGACATGGTAGTTTCTTGTGAAGAATCGATTGCGAGATAACATGAGTATAACCATGCATGGCACTTCTATATTTTCGAACCCAGTGTACATTTACCTGTATTTTTCTCCCAGTTCCAACAGGGACATATCATTGTTGTTTCTTGCATTATCCTACTCATACTCTGAACAATGCCGATCTTACATTAACAATGCCTGTCCTTTTTGATATGATGCAGTGTCCCTACAGTTACTGCCCTTTGTAATCACACCACCTTTGCCAAAAACAAGGAAGCACAACTGGTTCCTCGCTCGATCAGACGATGATAAAAGACTGATGATCATTCGGACACATGAGGCGGAAAAGTTATATTGCAAAAACCCCCACTGTATACAAGCACCGTGTAATACGTGAGTATCCGGACAGTGGCTGTTACGTCTATGAGCAGGATACCAGCTTGTTGGGGCCTTTAGGATTTTTTAGTAGGAGGCGAGTAAACAGCCTTGGTTCACACTCTCTGTTTCTCGGAATCAATTATCCGATTAACCAGGAGATCACCATTGGCAAGGACCTTGATGGGAGAGAGGCTCTATTTGCTATGGAAAACTGTGTCTACGCGGCGAGCCCTAGGAGTTTGGGAGCAAACTCCCCTGATTGTCAACGATATAGCCTGCAGCCAAAAGAAGGTGAGAATGACAAAGGCATCCGAATTAACTTTGATCCTTGGATGTCTCAATTACGACAGGCAGTGATGTGGTTCAGGCCTTCAGGTTGATAGGTAATTGGGCTGTTGCATCTAAAGGGTGGAGTACTGGTGTCTCCGGATCACTGGTCACTGAAGCGGGGCTGCAAATTATGATGGTGTCGGATCATCTCTTCGAATGACTTTGTTGTCTTTGTTGCTGGTTCTGGATGGGTAGTTCTTTCTTT
The DNA here is from genome assembly GCF_018294505.1 of Triticum aestivum. NCBI lineage: Eukaryota > Viridiplantae > Streptophyta > Magnoliopsida > Poales > Poaceae > Triticum > Triticum aestivum. Next base: position 182,379,837 of record NC_057795.1, read on the forward strand.
TGTTATCCATATTCCTTATCATTTGGTCATCCTCGTCTATGTCACTCTTACTATGTAATAATTGCTCCTGTTTAGAATGTCATTCTCGTCTAGATCACGATAGTCTAAGCGCTGCAGATGGGTGCGTTTTGGTGGTGTATCAAGACTTCTTATGAACTATCATTTCTTGCTGTTTATGTCAGTAGTAGTAACTAGTCAGTGTTTGAATGTTGTATATATCGTTGTTTCGAACTGTTTATTGTCTCGAACTACTGGTGGGCCAAATGAAGGCATCACCATTCTCCAGTGTTCAGAGTATATCTTCCTTTTTCAAGTTATATAATTTGAGCTCAGTGTCTTTTCGATGATGTGCACTTTTTTGGGCCAGTGAGGTGTCGTTGAATATGGGCCGAGTAGTAACGCAATGCCAAACAGGTCAATTATGACTCTCAGGCCGGGCTCTCAAAAGATCCTGAAAAAAAGGCTGGGCTCTCCAAAAAAGAAAGAATAAGGACTCTTAGGCCGACATGTGGGCGCCACCGGTGTTTTCGTGCGCTTGCGCGCCGAGAGCATATTGGCGCGTGCTCGAAATTCATGCTACCTTTCCATCCACAGTCTCTTGCCCCTCCCCCACCTCTGGAATCTCGATTCCTACTCCAGTTCCCCCAAATCCCCCTCATGTACTCCCTGTACTCAAGCGCACTATCATGTCGCCGGCCAACGCGGATCTCCGAGCTGGAGATCCTGAGGTACGTACAACCTTTGGTCGTTGTGTTCTATCGCTCAACAGTGGCATGGCGGCGCTTGACGGCTAGTTTGTCGGCAAAGTGCTGATGGTAACCATCAACGGTGACCGGCCTCCCATCTCGCCGGACGACCTTGTCAAAGCTCTTGGCATTGCGCACGGCATCCAAATAAGTGACTTGCTCGTCAAAGTCTGTCCGCCACCGGCTGATTTCTTCGCCAGGTTCCGGACAACTTTCGATTGCAGTTGTGTGTTCGAATCTTTCAAGCATTTGTTCTGCGATGGCGCACTGGTGAGCTTTGATCGGTGGCACCCGGGATGGGGCTCCTCTGAGCTTGAGTTTTTAACAAAGCTTACCTTCCACGGCATGCCTCGACGTGCTTGGAACAGCGAGTCCATGAACGAGCTTATCAACGACCTTGGAGGTGAGCTCGTAAGTATGTTTGTTCCTCCAGATAGCTGGGCTCTGACGGTTATGGCATGGATGAAGAAGCCGTCCACCATACCGAAGGTGATTGGTGTTGAGATACCGGTGCAGGAAACGGGGTTGTACTATTCGTCGCCACCAAGGCCGCCGCGGACCACGTTAGGGATGTACCTGTATCGAGTGTTCGTGCATGTCGAAGAAGTGGTCAATCTATCAATCGAAGTCCTGCCGCCGCCGCTGGTGCCAGGGTCCGTCGACGACGTCCATTACAGGAGTCAACGTCATACTTTGCCCGTGTTGCTCGGAACGATGGATGGCACAGGGCCTACTCCATCGCGCGGCGGAGGCCACTGCTTCTTTGGGAGAAGAGGCAGGGCTGGCTGCCTGGATGTGCTCTAATTTGAGGTAACAACTGAATCTTGTCAGATACTAGTTAAACTAGTAGACTGCCCGTGCGTTGCCACGGGCATTTTCAAAGAATTTACTCGTTACATATATAAGCATAAGGCATGTTAAATTTCACATGTATACAAAAAAGCCAGACAACAAATAATTGAAATACTCTTCACTTGCAATTTATTTTGATTCTTTTTAAAATTCAACGATGTATACTATCACATCTGATGCACAAAATAAAGTGGTAAAAAACATATCACTCTGTAGTGTGTAATGGTATATAGCACCTTCTTTGTGAAAAAGACCCCGGATCATATATTAAAGAACACCGGTGGTACAAGCACTCCAAAGAAAACAGAAGTTATAACCGAGTCCTTAGGGCTTCGACCCACTACAAACTCTGATGCGGGCTGAACACGTGCCGCCGAGCCATCGCCACCGCTCCAACGTGGAGCCGTCGTGACCTTGTAGAGTGCGGATGGGTTCTTCATGGCTGGGAAGTCATCAACATCAGCCAGTAGGATCAATAAGATCAACATGTCATCAGCTACATACAAAAATACTACATAGACGAAGGTTAGCAAGGTGGAAATGCACCGACAATGTGCCAAAAACCCTCGTGTTCACATGTCTTCAGGTCATCATATAGTTTGGCGAGCCCGAAATCTAAGATCTTAGGATTGAGATTGGCATCAAGTAACATATTGCTGGCCTTGATGTCCCTGTGCGCAACACAAATGCTAGATTCTTCATGAAGATAAGCCGAACCTCTTGCAATGCCTAAGCATATCGCAAAACGTGTGGGCCAGTCCAGGCTTGACTTCCATTTGCATGCAAATGTAGGTTTAAGTCCTTACTTGTCTATACAAAGCCCGATTCTACAGATTTTTAGCTGCATCAATGAAAAGAATCTGTACCAAATAGGGCATGGTCCAGGCTCCCATTCTCCGCGTACTCATAACCAGCATCAACCATACAACTTCGCAAGATTATGGTGTTGCATTCCAGATATCTATTTCCGTTGCAAATTCCATTTTTGTCTGATATGATGCTTCAGACAGCTGCTTCACTGCCATGAACCTAGCTACCATCAGTTAACTTTCCCTGCAAAAAGGCACCATTTTTCGACAATAGAAGTTTCAGGCACTACACTGTCAAGCATCATTTCCTCCATGTATGCTGCAATAACAGTGTTTTAAATAGCGGGCTCTGCCAAATAGCGGCGGACTTCCAAAACAGTTATAGTGGAGCGATAGCGAGCTATAGCGGGCTAATATTATCAGTCTATTGTACATCAGTACCATTTAGCGGCACCCTGCTAAAAAGGCTATAGGGGGGCTATTTAAAACTATGAATAAATCCCCCCTCCCCCTCTTTTCTAGGAATTTAATCGCAAGTTACTTCACAAACATTTTTTTAAAAAGAAAATTTAAAACTTTCATGTAGAGTTGCACACTGGGCATTTCTGTTCCACATGCATTCCCCTCCTGTACAGACTCATATAGATAGGCAAAAGTTGTTTTAACCAAACTTGTTCTCATCAAAATTATACAACAACTTTTGGATAAGTAACTAAATATAAAAGCTCACCGTAATATTTTTGGTCACCTATTTTGACCACCTATTCATACAGATAGCCAAAAAATAATGTGAAAGCCTCCAAAAAAATCATTTTAGTTAAACTTGTTCTAATACTGCACTTGATTTTAAGTTCTGTCCAAGCACCATTTGGGACAACGATCACTAAATTGAGGAAAATTTTGTGTGTCAAATAGTGGATCTCAAGTCAGGTAAGCGGACCTTGGCAACTCTTTGGGCAAATAGGAAGAGTCGTGGTATGATGAAACTATACTGTGGCAAAACATAAAAACAAGATGGCTCCAACATAACTATATAAGATTCCCATACTTGTGGCAATTTTGTAGGCGTCATTATGTATCATGTAATAAAAAATAAATTGCTTGCATCTAATAATGTACTACCATTTTCTTAGCACAAATTCAATCGGCGGTTTGGTACGCACCAATGCAACTATATATACAACCTCTTTCGGATTTCTACTTGATTCACTGTTGTGTTCAAGCTGTAAAAGGTAAAATAAACACACTGGGTATTCCTGAGATTTCACTGTTGGTACACTGTTGCTACGGGCTTCAAAGTCGAAGATCATTTCTCCCTCATACGTCTGAACACCTTCAGACATCAAACGGGTACCAAACAGGTTTCCCAAAATTCAAGCTTCTGGACAGTCCAGATTACCCATGATATAAAAAGCTAAAGGTAAATAATGCTATCCGGACGATCGGCCGAAGCCGCATGCAGATCGCATGCTGGTTGGCTGGTTGTTCGATCTGACTTTATCCAACAGACCACTAATAGATCTGACTTTATCGCAAGTGACAATAACAGAATGGGAGATCCACTTGAAAACTACTACAGACATAAATAATCATGCTTTTGTAATAGTGCAGAAGAAGTTGCATCTTAAGGCGAATAGTTTATTTAAGGTAAAATCAATCATCTGAGAACAACAATTAATATAGCCAATTCACAAATCGCAATACATATGATTTGAAGTCAAGGAAATTGACATTGGATGCCATGGATCAGTGAGTCTTTTTGCTCATATATTTTCATATTCACGAGATACATTTGATTACTTACAGTTGCCACACCTCTTCCCCACGGGCATTGATGAAAGTGACAGAAATCCATGCATTTTCTGGAGAAAGAACAGGCATGGTTGCATTTGGAAAAGCCACCAACTAATATCATTGCAAAAGGGTTTCATACAATTAATAAAATGTCAGGTAGAAAAAAACATATGGAAAGTGGTACCTTCGCTACTGCACATCATGTTCAATATTGTTGGTCCCCTAAAGACAAGAGATGGACAGTACAACATGCTGGGAGCTTGAAGAAGAAGAAGACGTCCGACGTCACACACCGAACTTTTTTGTCCTCCGTCCGATCGTCACATATCAGATTCTGAATTTTTTTTATCAAAGCATATTCATCAATGTTCTGAACTAATCCACATAATAGATAGAAGCACAATAGAGAGAGGTGCTGCTGTAGACCATACCTTGGACTTTTTGGTCATATGCTTTCTTGTCACGCATCATCAGCGAAGCCGCCTCCCCATTCAAGGGGTCCGAGAGGTTGGGGTACAAGAAGCCGAGGGAAAAACACCTCGAAGATGCTCACAAATAATTTTATTCCAAATTAGTTCTAATGGAGTAAGATCTGCAAAGTACCATGAAAGTTGAATCATTTATGCTATCCACAAAGAGAGATAGAGCTTATATATAGCACCGGCTTGCCTGGCAATCTAACTCATGCTCTCGTGTTCAACTTGTACAAAATGGCCTAAAACCTGCACCAGCTATACCTGAGGTGACGTGATGTCATCTGATAATAGAGCCAAGCAATCACCATGATCATGTATACAAGACATATCACCAATTCACCATTGTGCCAGCTAGACCTCGGGCTAAGAAGTGAGGATATACTCCTAGATGCCTACTTCCGCGTTTCCTTTGAAGATGAAACATGTAAGAACACTTGAGAAAATAATAGCATTGGGATACAATTATTATTTTGTTCATACTGCTCGCCAGTCTCCGGATGCAAACCCAAATTATTAGCAATTGTCATTTGATCAAGTGTGGGCACCAGCACCAGCACCAAACGATCGTTGTTGGGTGTGATCTCTTCGCCCTGAACCATGAATTCCTAGGACTCGTCCTCCACAAGAGCAACCTAAATATGCCCTTGTTGGTCAAGCTGTGCCTGCTCGTGTTCTTCCTCTTCATAGTCTTGTTGATCCAGCAGAACATAGCCTTGATCTTCTTCTTCTTTGGCTGTCTTCCCTTGTACAGTAGAGATTAAGAGTACCAATTAAGTTGAGCAAATGGAAAATACATCGTTAGAGTTGAGCCAATATGAATCGGCCTATCTAACAGAAGGCATGTATACATAGAAGAAATATGTTGACTTCTGTTTCCGACAAAGCGAATCAGCAACAAGATGAATATAGTGTTATCGTAAACCTTGCACGGAAAATGCCTACTCCCAGTATTGTGAATGGATTTGTAGGAACATACTACTGACACAAACACATCAACAGGTCCATCTTAAGATGTATCGCAAATTACCAAAAAAAGGTAGATCCAGGTATAGATATGCAACTCATCATATCCCTGAGGATCCATGCTAATAAATCTCATCAAATATTCTGCGGTGGCCAGGTTTATATCACTGAAATAGTACTCCACCAACAGTTTCAAACTATGAAGGTTAGAGTGGGCAAAATCCAATAATAACTGGGAAACAGAACACCAAGAGGACACTACCATTTGATGGATACCGTTGTGCTCTTGAGTAAATTGTAAGAAACTACCACATTTGGGAAATTGTGCATCGTGTTCTCAAGTCCAAGAAAATAATGAAGCGTCGTGCTGGTTACTCGACCGGCCCATGTGGACCGCGCACGACGGAGACAAACAATGCCTACATTTCCAACTGATTACAGCCACAAACCAAACTTGGTCTACTCTTTAGTTAATGAACACACTCCTGCAAAAACTTTAAGTGAACATGTCCAGTAGTTCACAACTCACTTGTTTAAACAAACATGGATGATGGCACTGTTCTCTGTAAACCAGTAATACAAGCGAAAGGTAGCAGCACTATCATCCACCTGCTACTCCGATGCATTTTTCCCCTCTGAACTTACTCCCACCGGAATTAGTAGTGTTTAAAACAGAACAAAATTTTTCAGGGCAAGTTACTGATTTGAATCCTTTTGCTGAACTTACTCAGGGCGGGTTACTGATTTGAATCCTTTGTAGCGACCCAACCCGAATGGATCAAGTCTCTGTGCTTAAGTGTTATCCCTGGATCGGTATGCTGACACACACAGTACTCGAGGATTTATAACAGAGGTAAATCACATGTATAAAATAACGTAAATACTATTACCTCAATCCATAATAGCAGAAGTAACAAGGCTGTGGATTCCCATCAACACCAACGGCAAAGTTGAGTATAGGAATCGTAACCCTAACGTATCACTTACTCGTCGTAAGATCCTGCAACATGAGACGTTGCAGCCACAAAGGGTCAGTATATTGAATGTACTGGCAAATTCACACCATAGAGCAATGATGAATAAAGTCTATCGCTACATGCATATTTGGCTGCTTAAGGCTCTATGGTTATAATGTTTTTGCGAAAAGCCAATTTTTCCCTACTGCAAAGGAATAAATTTATTTAACTATCATGGTGGTTGTTAAACATTGAGAATGGTTGACAGCATTCTCAATCCCAATTAAAAGTACTCATTAATAACCCAACCATATTAATTAGAAGTAACATGACGAGATTCACATGATATCCAAGTACTAGATACTCAAGATGTCCATAACCGGGGACACGGCTAACCATGATTAGTTTATACACTCTGCAGAGGTTTGCACACTTTTCCCCACAACACTCGATCGCCTCCGTTGGATTTCTCGCACTACATGGTGTTTGAGAAACGGATGACCGAGACATAGTCTTTCGAAAGCGCTAGCACCTTACATAAAGGGTAGACCGGTACACCTACTTTCCCCTACATCTGCTAGTCTACCCATAAGAGTTCGCACGACTTAATCAACTATGCCAGAGCCCATAATGGCTTGTGGCTGCACACGTAAGTTTCTAGTTTGAATAATCTCATGATCCCTTTGAGTGTGGGTGACGGTCCGAAGAAAAACAGGCAAGTCCTGGAAACCAGGTGCCTCAATCCACCCAGGTGTGTGTTTAAGTTGCCACCTTAAATAAACCATTAAGTAACAATCTCACATCTGTCATGGAAATTCACTCACCCAATCCATGTTTGCGAGCATAGCATGGCATAATAAGCAAACGTAGAAGTAACTCCCAAGGGTTTGAAAATAAAATAGGTAATAGGTACTACCTCAATCTACTTCCCATAACCCACAATTTAATTAGATCCTAATCATGCAATGTTTGAGGATTGATCTAATGCATAAAACTGGGTATAAGAAGGGATATGATCAAAGTGTGAACTTGCCTACAATGTTGATGAAGATGATTCGCACTCAAAACTCTTGATAGTTCTACGCGTCACACTCCGGTCAATCTATCGTAAGCAAGCAATAGTAACCACACATACGCAATCACTCAAAAGATCAGAAAGAACGAAGAAGACGATTCAGAAAACATCAAACCAAGCAAATAACTCTTGCAACATAAAACAATTTCTAACAGTACCAAAATTATGTGAATTTGGCCTTATCAGAAAGTTTAGGTCAAGAGCTTCGATTTGCAAAAAGAATCACTCAAATCGGAGTTAGAAAACTCAAATTACAGACGAAACAATTTCGAATACTAATCTGAACTAAACTTAATTTTTAATTTATCAAAAACATGTTTAAGTTGTTTATCTGGATAGAGGGAATCGTAACGAAGAAGTGGGCGTTGGTTTCATTGGATTTGGACTAACGAGTAAAAAGTTGTGAGCGTTTGAAAATTAGGGACTAATTTGTGAATAAAATATTCACGGATGGGTCCCTGGCCGAAATTAAAAAGAAAAAGAAAAACCTATCGAGCGAACGCTCGCTACGGAAGCATAAGCGCCGAAAACCATTCACTACAGATCCTAACTAGCGAACGTCCATTAAATAACTTAACTAAATAATAAAACAGATCTAATAATAAACCGAAGAAACCGGATCGGGTTTTTGTAGTTATACCAGCTCGGGCGGTTCGGGGCGGTTTACGGCGAAAAACCGACGGCGGCGGTTTGGATCGGGGCAGTGGCTCCGGCGAGGGGCGACGATGGCGTCATCTTAGTGGCGCGGTGGAGCAAGGCGGCAGCGGCGACAGGCGAGATGCGGGAGAGGCGGCGGCGCGTGAGAGAGAGGGGCCCGGGGCGGCACCCTTTATAGGAGGGGAGGGGGCTGGGTGGCGTGGAGGAGGGGGCAGAGGAGGCCGGAGGCGGCACGGCGTCCATGGCGGCGCGGCGGCGGACTCGGGAGGAGTCCCGCCCGGGAGGACGGGGCGCGCGGGCATCGGGCTGGGCCGTGGCCTGGCCGGTTGGCTGGGCCGGCCCAGTTCGACGGAACGGTTCTTTTTTTTAAACAGACAAACAAAATAAAAACAAAAGAAAAAATAGAAATATTATATAGGCATATAATATATCAAAATTTTCAGAAAAAGATTGCCTACAAGCTGAACATGTTTATAGCATCAAATAAAATTCACACTAATTTAAATAATTCAAACAGTGCTACTGTTCTAATAAAATCCAATAAAAATCATTTTTAAAAATACCAAAATTATTCAAATTTATTTCTCTCCAATTTTCTGATGTAGGGAATCATGTTACCCTATTTTCCATATATTTTATTTTTGGAGAAAAATAATTTGAATAAAACTCAAATAACTCCAAATTGAAAATAAATTCAAAATAACTTTGAATTTAATTCTTTGAAACCCCCAACTCATATTTCATATGTTTTGAAGAAGTCATTTTATCTTCGCTCGTGAAAATCATTGAGTTGCATAAAGTTCCTGGGTTGGAAATATTTTCCAAATGAAATTCAAATATTTTCAACACCCTTGTCATTTAAATAAATGGAAGAAGTCATGTCATCTTCTCTCCAGGGTTTTGTGGTGAAAAGAATTTGAATTCACGGAGATCACGAATGAAAAATGAAAGTTTGGGAAAGTCCTTTTATTCCCTCTCATTTAACTTTCAAAAAGTTTTGAATTTACTCACTTTCACACAATCAATCAGACAATCAATCAAATCTATCTATTTATTATAACATTCCAAAATTTAGAATTTTGGGATGTTACATCCTTCTGCTGAACTCCTACAAAACAGAATTTGTTTGGATTACTATAGATTGCATGCTATGCTCTAATCATCTTCCACTTTGAACCAATGATAATACACGAAAACAGCAAGAGCAGAACCACTTCTACATCTTTTGTTACAACTTATAGCAATCGGTCACATATGCATAAAACAAAAATCAAGGAGAAGTGCATTTGCATAAGAAAAGAATTTCTTCAGCAACATCTCTGAACCTTACCAGCCAATCTGTCTGAACTGCAATCCTCCCTCCTCTCTGTAACATCTTTTTTTCATCTCTGAAGATTGCATAGCACATACCAGTAGCAGCCTCGATGTCCCACGAGGTTACCACAAGGTAGCCGCTGCTCCTTCCCCATCGTACCCAATACCAGACAAACAAACGTCCATTGTGGAATTTGTTAGCACCACTCCCGTCAGCTCTAACTTCTCTTCTAACTAATGCACTTAGTTAGCAGCTATTTTTGACTGGGGATGGAAGAATACTGCTCTCCTATAGTCGGCAGAACCGTAAGTAATGATGCGGCATTTGCCACTTTGAAGAACAATCAATATTGCAAGTGATAATGTGAAGCAGAGACATCTTCTAATGCCAACAAGAAATGACCATGCTAGAAAAGCAAGTTGTTTGCTCATCTCATTGGATGAATAAACTGTAAGTACAAATGTACTTAAAATAAAGAAGTTTTGATCAAGTTCATTAATAAATAACATGCACCAAACCACTTGTTATAATAAGGATGCTAGAGAGATTACTTGAAATCCGTACAAGCGAGAAATTAGAATTATGTGGTGCAGAAGAATGACTTTGGGCTGTCAAAAATAAAGAACAATGATGGTGTCTATCTATACACGATTTTCCTCTGCTCAAGCAAGCAAGCAAGAATCAAACAACACAATATACAGCAATTTGATCGCACACACGTTCAAACTGGATGGATACGTGCACATTAGCAAACACCACCAAGTTGTGTCCAGACCATTTGCAATCAAAAGATGAGACGTGCAGGGAAGGGGGTGGAGCTCACCACACCAGGCCAGGCGGTAGGAGGAGGGAGTAGGCAGCTGTAGCAGCCATGTGGGAGGGCTCATCCTCGTCCACCTGAAGCAGTAGGAGCAGCAGCTGGTCCAGATTCGAGCAACCTGCACAGAAAACAAAGGAAATGAAAGGAAAGGAATCACAATGAGGGGCATGAAGAAACCGACAAGGGAAGGGAAGGAGGCGCGCGCACCATGGTCGGAGGTCACCGGAGATGGCCTGTAGCCGGCGCGCGTCCTTTTCTTGGAGGTTGAGGCGTCGGACCTCCACGGGTAGCTAGGGTTTCGGGCGTCTCAGTCCATGGCTGCAGCCGAGTCAGACCTCCATGGATGGTATCGAGGGACGGCGGCCCACCGGCGTGGCTACAGATCTGGGCAATGCCTCCCCTTGCCGCCGGATCCCTTCGATTCCCTTCCCTCCCTTGAGAGAGGGAGAGAAGGTGAGGGGGAGGAGGAGGCCACCGGCGGTGTCGCCATGGCCGGGCAGGGCTCCTCCCGCCTGCCCGCGACGGGAGGTGGCGGAGGCGGCTGCGACGGGAGGTGGCGGGGGCGGCGACGTTTGAGGGAGGGAATCGGCGGCGGCTGCGAGGGTGAAGTATCTGGTGTGGCATCGCTCGAGGGCGTACGTTGGGTAGTTTTCTCCATCGGTCTTTTTCCGTACGGGGCGGGGCTTCGACACGAAAAATCGGTTGGGCTATTGACACGGCGGGTGGAGTAACGAAACGAATCGGCGAGACGAAAAAAAATCTACCAAGGTTAACCTATGAAAAAAAACTGGACGAAATTGGTGGGACGAAAATTGACCGGCGGAGACTACCAACTGCTCCATTAGGAGTAGAGATCCGAGCTATGGGTGTGAAGCACTGATATGCCAGTACATTTGATTGTGACATGTTCTAATTTTGTACCTGAACTTTTTTTAGAAAGTGTTGTACGTCAACTTAATGTGCTAGCAGAACTTATTGTGTTGTCTGTCTGTTTTCTTTGCACAACATTCAAGATATTTCCCCGTCATTGATAAAGACGATGAACCGTTATGTACGACTTCATTGGTTTCAACATAGCCCTTCCTGTAGCGATCCACTGCTTCCATCCTGATTGTGCCGCCTGCGTGAAATTTTTGTATGCAAGTTCAGTGTGCTATGATGTTCTATATGACTGTGTCAACTATATAAGTTTTTACTGAGCATCGGCAATGCATATGGCTGAAAGATGTATTTACGAGCATCGACCGATGGGTCTCTCTCTCTCTCTCTCTCTCTCTCTCTCACACACACACACACACACACACACACACATGTGCGCGCGCGCGCACACGCACAAGTGGGACCCGTTGAATTATTTATTTGCTCATGACAGCTTTTAATTAGGTTCCACTATAATCTAACTTTTTTATTAAGTTATTAATTGAGCTCAGTGACTTCAAAAAGTTGTAGAGAAGCCTTGTTTGGGCCTTTCCGGCGTCGCTGAATGTGGGCTGAGTAACCATGTTAGGTTGTACCATACTACACAGGCCTTTTTTTCAACATCAGCAATGCAACTGGGCCAACAATTCTACACAATATCCGGGTCAACTTTTTATTCTCCGCCCCGCTGGGCTGCAAACTTTCCTCGGAGGTATGCATTAGGCCTAACAAGAAAATGGACTTTAAGAAATGATAAATGGGATGTAATTATAATAACTGGCAGTTACTATGCACCAAACACGTAATTTCATTACTTGTTGCGCGCGCAATATTTCATTGGATTTTAACGTAATACAACTTTATTTGAAATTCTATTCAACCTGACTAGAAATTTCGGATAAAAATATTTCGGATCCCATCAAAATGTGGGAATTTTTTTCGAATTTTGTTTTGAGTGGTTGTTTGAAATTATTAATCGTTGTCCAAGCTATAAGTTGGGCTGTGCTTTTAACAAACTATAAATGGGCTGTAGTAAATTCCTTTAGAATTAAAAAAATGGGCTGTACATTCTTACAAATCGCAAATGGGCTATATGTTCTCTACCAAATCCGAGCTATGGGCCTACTAAGTTGACGCGTACCAAGGGATTTGTCAACTTAGTCAATATAAACGATTCCTGCTGCAGTGATTGTACGATGTCCATCCAACGGCCGTAGTGCTTCTTCAACCTCTGGTCTTCTTGCTCCAGCCGCCCAAAGCAACGCCAGTCTTGTCGCGTGCTCCTGCCTCCCGTGGCCGGCTGTGATGTCGCGGAGGCCTCACCGCCCCGTACTACTCCCACCGCTGGCCAGGCCATCCCTCTACTCACCCACACCCCCTGTTATTCTGCGGTGACGACAGCCTCACACCGCAGCCGAACCAGTGAACCCTCGTACTCCTCTCCGCGCGGGCTTCCACTGCTGCGTCTTCCCCGACTCCATGTCGTCCCCTTCCTAGGCCTCGCCATCGTCCAGACCACCGCCCTGGTACTCTCGGCGCGGCGTGGTCAACGTGGTCAATGACCGACTTCCATCGGAAGAGTACTGTACGTGGAGAGGCTGATAGCTGGGTCCAGGCGGCCGCAAGGAAGTGCCTCCTTATTACGTGCAAAATAATTATTCCTCCACCTGACAGCAGGGACCCACCGGACGGGCCACCTTATTTCGCGAAAAAAACGTTTCCCCCCTGACTGCTGGGACCCACCGGACGGGCCACCGTATTTCGTGAAAAAAACGTTTCCCCCGCTGTCAGCTCGGACCCACCGGAAGTGCCTCCTTATTACGCCCAAAAAAATGAATACTTCCCCTGCTAGCTGGGACCCACCATGGTGGGAGGTTGACTTGTGGGCCTACTAAGTTGACTGGGACGGGGGCCTTTGTCAACTTTAGTCAATATGAACCATTCTAGCTCCAGTGACCGTATGATGTTGATACGTCCATTTTGCATCATGCTTTTATGTCAATATTTATTGCATTATGGGCTATTATTTCACGTTATGTCACAATACTTATGCCTATTCTCTCTTATTTTACAAGGTTTACATGAAGAGGGAGAATGCCGGCAGCTGGAATTCAGGGCTGAAAAAGGAGCAAATATTGAAGGCCTATTCTGCACAACTCCAAAAGTCCTGAAACTCCACGGAACACCTTAAAATAAATAAAGAAAAATCATCGCCAAAGATGAAGGCCAGGCGGTCCACACCCTGATCACGAGGGTGGGGGGCGCGCCCCCCTACCTCGTGGGCCCCCTGGTGGCTCTCCGACGCCCATCTTCTCCCATATGAAGTCTTTCAATGAGAAAAAAATAGAAGAGAACCTTTCAGGACGAGACTCCACCACCATGAGGCGGAACCTTGGCGGAACCAATCTAGGGCTCCAGCAGAGCTGTTCTGCTGGGGACACTTCCCTCCGGGAGGGGGAAATTATCACCATCGTCATCACCAACGCTCCTCTCATCGGGAGAGGGCAATCTCCATCAACATCTTCACCAGCACCATCTCATCTCCAAACCCTAGTTCATCTCTTGTATCCAATTCTTGTCTCCAAGTCTGGGATTGGTGCTAGTAGGTTGCTAGTAGTGTTGATTACTCCTTGTAGTTGGTGCTAGTCGGTTTATTTAGTGGAAGATCATATGTTCAGATCCTATATGCACATTATTACCCCTCTGATTATGAACATGAATATGCTTTGTGAGTAGTTATGTTTGTTCCTGAGGACAAGGGAGAAGTCTTGCTATTAGTAGTCATGTGAATTTGGTATTCGTTTGATATTTTGATAAGATGTATGTTGTCTAACCTCTAGTGGTGTTATGTGAACGTCGACTACATAACACTTCACCATTATTTGGGCCTAGAGGAAGGCATTGGGAAGTAATAAGTAGATGATGGGTTGCTAGAGTGACAGAAGCTTAAACCCTAGTTTATGCGTTGCTTCGTAAGGGGCTGATTTGGATCCATATGTTTCATGCTATGGTTAGGTTTACCTTAATACTTTTGTTGTAGTTGCGGATGCTTGCAATAGAGGTTAATCATAAGTGGGATGCTTGTCCAAGTAAGGGCAGTACCCAAGAACCGGTCCACCCACATATCAAATTATCAAAGTACCAAACGCGAATCATATGAGCGTGATGAAAACTAGCTTGACGATATTCCCATGTGTCCTCAGGAGCACTTTTCCTATTATAAGAGTTTGTCCTGGCTTGTACTTTGCTACAAAAAGGATTGGGCCACCTTGCTGCACTTTATTTACTTTTGTTACTTGTTACTTGTTACAATTTATCCTATCACAAAACTATCTGTTACCACTTATTTCTGTACTTGTAGAGAATACCTTGCTGAAAACCGCTTATCATTTCCTTCTGCTCCTCGTTGGGTTCGACAATCTTACTTATCGAAAGGACTATGATAGATCCCCTATACTTGTGGGTCATCAAGACTCTTTTCTGGCGCCGTTGCCGGGGAGTGAAGCGCCTTTGGTAGGTGGAATTTGGTAAGGAAAAATTTATTTAGTGTGCTGAAATTTTCTGTCACTTGTTACTATGGAAAGTAATTGTTTGCAGGGCTTGTTCGGGGTATCTTCACCCCGTCCGGTTGAGCCAAGAGTTGCTCCTGAACCTACTGAACCTACTGAATCTATTGAAAATGAAACTGCTTTTCAGATTCCTTCGGGTATGATGGAAAAACTGCTAGCTAACACTTTCGCAGGAGATGGAACAAAGCATCCTGACGAACATCTACGCTTTGTGGATGATATTTGTGGATTATTTAAGCTTGCAAGTATACCCGATGATGTTGTTAAGAATAAGGCTTTCCCTTTATCTTTGGAGGGAGACGCATTGACATGGTATAGGCTATGTGATGATACGAGATCATGGAACTATAAAAGAGTGAAATTGGAATTTCATCAAAAGTATTACCCTATGCATCTTGTTCATCGTGATCGCAATTATATATATAATTTTTGGCCTCGCGAAGGAGAAAGCATCGCTCAAGCTTGGGGGAGGCTTAAATCAATGTTATATTCATGCCCCAATCATGAGCTCTCAAAATTGACAATTCTCCAGAATTTTTATGCTCGGCTTTCTGATAATAATCGCACCATGCTCGATACTTCTTGTGTTGGCTCTTTTATGATGAAGTCTATTGAATTTGGATGGAATTTATTGGATAGAATTAAACGCAACTCTGAAGATTGGGACCTCGACGAAGGTATGGAGTCAGGTATGACACCTAAGTTTGATTGTGTTAAATCTTTTATGGATACCGATATTTTCCGTAAGTTTAGCACTAAATATGGACTTGACTCTGAGATAGTAGCTTCTTTTTGTGAATCTTTTGCTACTTATGTTGATCTCCCCAAGGAGAAGTGGTTTAAATATCATCCTCCCATAGAAGTAAAAGTAGCTGCACCTATTAAAGTTGAAGAAAAGATTGTCACTTATAATGATCCTATTGTTCCTACTTCTTATGTTGAGAAACCCCCTTTCCCTGTTAGAATGAAGGATCATGCTAAAGCTTCAACTGTTGTTCGTAAAAGCAATACTAGGACTTATACACCTCCTGAGCAAGTCAAAGTAGAACCCAATATTGCTATTGTTAAAGATCTCTTGTCTGATAATATTGATGGGCATGTTATTCAATTCACTGGTGAAACTGCTAGAATTGCTAAACCCTGTGATAGAGATAAACATAGACCTATGGTAGGCGTGCCTGTTATTTTTCTTAAAATAGGAGATCATTGTTATCATGGCTTATGTGATATGGGTGCTAGTGCTAGTGTTATACCCATTGGCTTATACAAAGAAATTATGCATGAGATTGCACCTGCTGAGTTAGAGGAAATTGATGTTACAATTAAACTTGCCAATAGAGATACTATATTTCCAATGGGAATTGTTAGAGATGTTGAAGTCTTGTGTGGGAAAACCAAATATCCCGCTGATTTTCTTGTTCTTGGTTCTCCACAAGATAGCTTTTGTCCCATTATATTTGGTAGACCCTTCTTGCGTACTGTTAATGCTATGATAGATTGTGAAAAGAATGTTGTTACTCTTGGCTTGGATGATATGGTTCATGAGTTTAATTTCTCTAAATTTAGTAAACAACATCATGAGGAAGAATTGCCTAGTAAGGACGAAATTATTGGTCTTGCTTCTATTGATGTACCTCCTAGTGATCCTTTAGAACACTATTTGCTAGACCATGAAAATAATATGTTCATGAATGAAAGAAGGGAAATACATGAAGTATTCTTTAAATAGGAACCTATTCTGCAACACAGTTTGCCTGTTGAAATCCTAGGGGATCCTCCTCCACCCAAGGGTGATCCCATGTTTGAGCTTAAACTGTTGCCTGATAATCTTAAATATGCTTATCTTGATGAAAAGAAAATATATCCTGTCATTATTAGTGCTAACCTTTCAGAGCATGAAGAAGAAAGATTATTGAAAACTTTGAAGAAGCATCGTGCCGCTATGGATATACTCTGATGATCTTAAGGGCATCAGTCCCACTCTATGCCAACATAAAATAAATTTGGAAGCAGATGCTAAACCAGTGCGTGATCCTCAACGACGTTTGAATCCTAAAATGAAACAAGTGGTAAGAAAAGAAATACTCAAGCTTCTGGAGGCAGGTATAATTTATCCCGTGGCTGATAGTCAGTGGGTAAGTCCTATCCATTGTGTCCCTAAGAAGGAGGTATTACTGCTGTTCCTAATGATAAAGATGAATTGATTCCGCAAAGAATTATCACAGGTTATAGGATGGTAATTGATTTCCGCAAATTAAATAAGGCTACTAAGAAAGATCAGTACCCCTTACCTTTTATTGATCAAATGCTAGAAAGACTATGCAAACATACACATTATTGCTTTCTAGATGGTTATTCTGGTTTTTATCAAATACCTGTGTTGGCTAAAGATCAATCAAAGACTACTTTTACATGCCCTTTTGGTAGTTTTGCTTATAGACGTATGCCTTTTGGTTTATGTAATGCACCTGCTACCTTTCAAAGATGCATGATGGCTATATTCTCTGACTTTTGTGAGAAAATTTGTGAGGTTTTCATGGACGACTTTTCCGTCTATGGTTCCTCTTTTGATGATTGCTTGAGCAATCTTGCTCGAGTTTTGCAGAGATGTGAAGAAACTAATCTTGTCTTGAATTGGGAAAAGTGCCACTTTATGGTGAATGAAGGTATTGTCTTGGGGCACAAAGTTTCTGAAAGAGGTATTGAAGTTGATAAAGCCAAGGTTGATGCTATTGAAAAGATGCCATGTCCCAAGGACATCAAAGGTATAAGAAGTTTCCTTGGTCACGCCGGATTTTATAGGAGGTTCATTAAGGATTTCTCAAAAATCTCTTGGCCTCTGACTAATTTATTACAAAAAGATGTACCATTTGTCTTTGATGATGATTGTGTAGAAGCATTTGAAATACTTAAGAAAACATTAGTCTCTACACCTGTTGTTCAGCCACCTGATTGGAATTTACCTTTTGAAATTATGTGTGATGCTAGTGATTATGCTATAGGTGCTGTTCTAGGGCAAAGAGTTGATAAGAAATTGAATGTTATCTATTATGCTAGTAAGACTCTAGACAATGCTCAAAAAAATTATGCTACTACCAAAAAGGAACTTTTAGCGGTTGTATTTGCTTGTGATAAATTCAGACCATATATTGTTGATTCTAGAGTAACTATTCACACAGATCATGCTGCTATTAAATATCTTATGGAAAAGAAAGATGCAAAACCTAGACTCATTAGATGGGTTCTCTTGCTTCAAGAATTTGATTTACATATTGTTGATAGAAAAGGAGCTGAGAACCCCGTTGCAGACAATTTATCTAGGTTGGAGAATGTTCTTGATGATCCACTGCCTATTGATGATAGATTTCCGGATGAGCAATTAAATGTCATAAGTACTTCTTGTAGCACTCCTTGTTATGCTGATTATGCTAATTATGTTGTTGCTAAATTTATACCACCTAGCTTCACATACCAACAAAAGAAAAAAAATTCTATGACTTGCGACATTACTTTTGGGATGACCCACATCTTTATAAAGAAGGAGTAGATGGTGTTATTAGACGTTGTGTACCTGAGCATGAATAGGAACAGATCCTACGCAAGTGTCACTCCGAGGCTTATGGAGGACACCACGCTGGAGATAGAACTGCACATAAGGTATTGCAATCCGGCTTTTATTGGCCTACTCTCTTCAAGGATGCCCGTAAGTTTGTTTTATCTTGCGATGAATGTCAAAGAATTGGTAATATCAGTAAACGTCAAGAAATGCCTATGAATTATTCACTTGTTATTGAGCCATTTGATGTTTGGGGCTTTGATTATATGGGACCTTTTCCTGCCTCTAATGGTTACACTCATATTTTAGTTGCTGTTGATTACGTTACTAAGTGGGTAGAAGCTATTCCAACTAGTAGTGCTGATCATAACACTTCTATTAAAATGCTTAAGGAAGTTATTTTTCTGAGGTTTGGAGTCCCTAGATACTTAATGACTGATGGTGGTTCACACTTTATTCATGGTGCTTTTCCGTAAGATGCTTGCTAAATACGACGTTAATCATAGAATTGCATCTCCATATCACCCGTAGTCTAGTGGTCAGGTAGAATTGAGCAATAGAGAGCTCAAATTAATTTTGCAAAGGACTGTCAATAGGTCTAGAAAGAATTGGTCCAAGAAACTGAATGATGCATTATGGGCCTATAGAACTGCGTACAACAATCCTATGGGTATGTCTCCATATAAAATGGTTTATGGAAAAGCTTGTCACTTACCTCTCGAATTAGAACATAAGGCATATTGGGCTATTAAAGAGCTCAACTATGATTTCAAACTTGCCGGTGAGAAGAGGTTATTTGATATTAGCTCACTTGATGAATGGAGAACCCAAGCTTATGAAAATGCCAAGTTACTTAAAGAAAAAGTTAAAAGGTGGCATGACAAAAGGATACAAAAGTGTGAGTTTAATGTAGGTGATTATGTATTTCTATACAACTCTCGTTTAAGATTTTTTGCAGGAAAACTTCTCTCCAAATGGGAAGGTCCTTACATTATCGAGGAGGTCTATCATTCCGGTGCCATAAAAATCAACAACTTTGCAGGCACAAATCCGAAGGTGGTAAACGGTCAAAGGATCAAACACTATATTTCAGGTAATCCCATAAATGTTGAAACTAATATTATTGAAACTGTAAGCCCGGAGGAATACATAAGGGACACTTTCCAGAACGTTCCAGACTCCGAAAAGGAATAGGTATGTGGTACGGTAAGTAAACCGACTCCAAAACAATTTTTAAGGAAATATTTCTCCGTTTTGGAATATTTAGAAAAATAGAAAAATAAGTAGCAGTCCGGGGAGTACACGAGGCCTCCATGAGGGTGGAGGGCGCTCCCTACCCCCTGGGCGCGCCCCCTACCTCGTGAGCACCTCGTCTGCCCTCCGGACTCCGTTTCCTTGCACGATACATATTTTGGTCGGTAAAAATTCATTATATATACTCCCGAAGGTTTTGACTCTCGTATCACGCAAATCTCTCTTGTTCTTGTTTCGAGGTATTTTTTTGACAGGTCTAGAGCACCATGACTTCTCCCTCCTCCAATAACAAAGACAAGGATGCTTGGCTATTTAATACAGAGTTGAAGAGAGAGGAACCAGAAGAAATCAACAAGGATGAAGGGATCAAGAAGGCCATGGAGGCTCAAGCTCCGATGGTGAAAGAAGAAGACATCCCTCAACCTTTACCTAACCTTTTCACTCCAATAGAGCTTGAAGCCTTCAAGATGATTGAGTTAGCCCACATACAGAACAATTATCTTACGCAGGAGAATATTTTGTTGAAGGATCATTTTGCTGGGCTCAAGAATATTATCCGCAAGTTGGAGGAACTTTTACGCTCGATGTGCGATTATCCACCGTCATCATCACCACCTCCATCACCTCCAAGGACATAATCATCTGGGTATGGGCACTCCCCTTGGCAACTGCCAAGCTTGGGGGAGGTGCCCTGGTATCGTATCACCATCACAACTCCTATCTTTACCGTTTTTCTTAGTTCGATCCTATTAGTAGTATTTTGATTTAGTAGAATAAAGTCATGGCATGATCTAGTTTTGAGTTTTGCTTTATGATCCTTCTTTGTAATCGAGTCCATGAGCTATATAATAAAAATTAGTGTTGAGTCAAGGGCTTGAGTATTTTGCCATGATCTTGGGTGATTAGAAGAAAAATAATATAAAGAATCAAAGAGTTCATCTTGATCTTATTGAAAGTAATGACTTCACATAGAAAGAGTATGATGATTTAAAGTTGTTGGGAGTTGGCAAATATAGCTTTGGTCATTGCTGCAATTAATAGGAAGTAATAAGGAAAGAGAGGTTTCACATATAGATATATTATCATTGACATCTTTTATGATTGGGAGCACTCATTAAAATATGACATGCTAAAGAGTTGATGTTGGACAAGGAAGACAACATAATGAGTTATGTTTCCTTACATCTGAGATAAAGTTGTTGTCATGGTTCCTCTACCGTGTTGAGTTTGCCTTTCCCCCTCATGTTAGCCAAATTCTCAGCACCAAGTAGAAATACTACTTGTGCTTCCAAATACCCTTAAACCAGTTTTGCCATGAGAGTCCACCATATCTACCTATGGATTGAGTAAGATCCTTCAAGTAAGTTGTCATCGGTGCAAGCAATAAAAATTGCTCTCTAAATATGCACGAATTATTAGTGCAGAGAAATAAGCTTTGTACAAACTTGTTGTGGACGCAATAAAAGCGACGGACTGCATAATAAAGGTTCACATGCAAGGGGCAATATAAAGTGACGTTCTTTTGCATTAAGATTTTGTGCATCAACCCTAAACGCGCATGACAACCTCTTCTTCCCTCTGCGAAGGGCCTATCTTTTATTATTATACTCTACCTTATGCAAGAGTGATGGTGATCTTCACCTTTCCTTTTTCATTTTATCCTTTGGCAAGCTCAGCATGTTGGAAATAACATGATATATATATATATCTAATTGGCTGTGGGGGAGCATGAATTATTATTGTTGACATTACCCTTGAGGTAAAAGGTTGTGGGGCAAAAACTATAAGCCCCTATCTTTCTCTGTGTCCGATTAAAACTCCATAACCACAAGTATCGCGTGAGTGTTAGCAATTATGGAAGACTAAGTGATAGTTGAGTATGTGGACTTGCTTTTAAGCTCTGACATAGACTCTTTCCGATGCTATGATAAATTGCAATTTTTTCAATGACTGAGGGTATAATTTGTTGGTGCTCAATAATGTTCTGATTCATACTTTGGCTTTGTGAAAATATCATCACTTGAACATGAGTAATCATATGACAAAATCTATATATGTTGCTGTTATGAAATAATCATGATGCCTTCATGTCTGTATTTTAATTTTATCGACGCCTCTACCTCTAAACATGAGGACATACTTATTGTTATCGGCTTTTCGCTTGAGGACAAGCGAGGTCTAAGCTTGGGGGAGTTGATACGTCCATTTTGCATCATGCTTTTATGTCAATATTTATTGCATTATGGGCTGTTATTTCACGTTATGTCACAATACTTATGCCTTTTCTCTCTTATTTTACAAGGTTTACATGAAGAGGGAGAATGCCGGCAGCTGGAATTCAGGGCTGGAAAAGGAGCAAATATTGAAGGCCTATTCCGTGCAACTCCAAAAGTCCTGAAACTCCACGGAACACCTTAAAATAATTAAAGAAAAATCGTCGCCAAAGATGAAGGCCAGGGGGCCCACACCCTGCTCACAAGGGTGGGGGCACGCCCCCCTGGGCACGCCCCCTACCTCGTGGGCCCCCTAGTGGCTTTCCGACGCCCATCTTCTCCTATATGAAGTCTTTCAATGAGAAAAAAAATAGAAGAGAACCTTTCGGGATGAGACTACGCCGCCACGAGGCGGAACCTTGGCGGAACAAATCTAGGGCTCCGGTAGAGCTGTTCTGCCGGGGACACTTCCCTCCGGGAGGGGGAAATCATCACCATTGTCATCACCAACGCTCCTCTCATCGGGAGAGGGCAATCTCCATCAACATCTTCACCAGCACCATCTCATCTCCAAACCCTAGTTTATCTCTTGTATCCAATTATTGTCTCCAAGTCTAGGATTGGTGCTAGTAGGTTGCTAGTAGTGTTTATTACTCCTTGTAGTTGGTGCTAGTTGGTTTATTTGGTGGAAGATCATATGTTCAGATCCTATATGCACATTATTACCCCTCTGATTATGAACATGAATATGCTTTGTGAGTAGTTACATTTGTTCCCGAGGACAAGGGAGAAGTCTTGCTATTAGTAGTCATGTGAATTTGGTATTCATTTGATATTTTGATAAGATGTATGTTGTCTAACCTCTAGTGGTGTTATGTGAATGTCGACTACATAACACTTCACATTATTTGGGCCTAGAGGAAGGCATTGTGAAGTAATAAGTAGATGATGGGTTGCTAGAGTGACAGAATCTTAAACCCTAGTTTATGCGTTGCTTCGTAAGGGGCTGATTTGGATCCATATGTTTCATGCTATGGTTAGGTTTACCTTAATACTTTTGTTGTAGTTGCGGATGCTTGCAATAGAGGTTAATCATAAGTGGGATGCTTGTCCAAGTAAGGGCAGTACCCAAGCACCGGTCCACCCACATATCAAATTATCAAAGTACCGAAAACAAATCATATGAGCGTGATGAAAACTAGCTTGACGATATTCCCATGTGTCCTCAGGAGCACTTTTCCTATTATAAGAGTTTGTCCAGGCTTGTCCTTTGCTACAAAAAGGATTGGGCCACCTTTCTGCACTTTATTTACTTTTGTTACTTGTTACTCGTTACAATTTATCCTATCACAAAACTATCTGTTACCACTTATTTCAGTACTTGCAGAGAATACCTTGCTGAAAACCACTTATCATTTCCTTCTGCTCCTCGTTGGGTTCAACACTCTTACTTATCGAAAGGACTATGATAGGTCCCCTATACTTGTGGGTCATCAGATGTCCATCCAACGGCCGTAGTGCTCCTTCAACCTCTGGTCTTCTTGCTCCAGCCACCCAAAGTAGCGCGGTTGTGCCGCATGCTCCTGCCTCCGTGGCCGGCTGTGCCGCCGCAGAGGCCTCACCGCCCCTACTATTCCCATCGCTGGCCAGGCCCTACGGCGACGGCAGCCTCACACCGTAGCTAAACCAGTGAACCCTCATACTCCTCTCGGCGCGGGCTTCCACCGCTGCGTCTTCCCCGGCTCCGTGTCGTCCCCTTCCTAGGCCTCGCCGTCATCCACCGCCCTGGTGCTCTCGGCGCGGCGTGCTCAACATGGTCAAGGAACGGCTTCCATCGGACATGGACTATACGTGGAGAGGCTGACAGCTGGGTCCACGGCCGCAGCAAGGAAGTGCCTCCTTATTGTGCACAAAATAATTATTCCTCCACCTGACAGTAGGGACCCACCAGACGGGCCACCTTATTTCGCAAAAAAAATGTTTCCCCCCTAACTGCTGGGACCCACCAGCTACACCTTCGCACGCAAGGAAGTGCATCCGGGCAAAAAAAACAAAATGATTCGCCCCCTGACTGCTGGGACCCACCAGCTACATCTTCACACGCAAGGAAGTGCCTGACAGTCGGGACCCACCTGGTCGAAGCATACGTAGCGTTGTCATTCTGGTCGCGAACGTGTACGTACATATATACTGGTCGATGTAGAGGCGCGTGCTACGTCTTGAGCTTGCATTGGTTTTCCTCAAAGAGGAGAGGGTGATGCAGCAAGTGTAGCGTAAGTATTTCCCTCAGTTTTGAGAACCAAGGTATCAATCCAGTAGGAGGCTCCTCAAAAGTCCCACACACCTAAACAAACAAACTGAGAACTCGCAACCAACACAATAAAGGGGTTGTCAATCCCTTCACGGCCACTTGCGAAAGTGAGATCTAATAAAGATAGTAAGATAAGATAAATATATTTTTGGTATTTTATAATATAGATGCAAAAAGTAAAGATGCAAATAAAGGTAGATTGAAAGCAAATATGATAAGAGATAGACCCAGGGGCCATAGGTTTCACTAGTGGCTTCTCTCAAGATAGCATAAGTATTACGATGGGTGAACAAATTACTGTCGAGCAATTGATAGAAAAGCGCGTAGTTATGAGATTATCTAGGCATGATCATGTATATAGGCATCACGTCCATAACAAGTAGACCGACTCCTGCCTACATCTACTACTATTACTCCACACATCGACCGACTCCTGCCTACATCTAGAGTATTAAGTTCATAAGAACAGAGTAATGCATTAAGCAAGATGACATGATGTAGAGGGATAAACTCATGCAATATGATATAAACCCCATCTTGTTATCCTCGATGGCAACAATACAATATGTGCCTTGCAACCCTTTCTGTCACTGGGTAAGGACACCGCAAGATTGAGCCCAAAGCTAAGCACTTCTCCCATGGCAAGAAAGACCAATCTAGTATGCCAAACCAAACTGATAATTCGAAGAGACTTGCAAAGATAACTCAATCATACATAAAAGAATTCAGAGAAGATTCAAATATTATTCATAGATAAACTTGATCATAAACCCACAATTCATCGGATCTCGACAAACACACCGCAATAATAGTTTACATCGAATAGATCTCCACAAGAGAGGGGGAGAACATTGTATTGAGATCCAAAAAGAGAGAAGAAGCCATCTAGCTAATAACTATGGTCCCGTAGGTCTGTGGTAAACTACTCATAACTCATCGGAGGGGCAAGGATGTTGATGTAGAGGCCCTCCGTGGTTGATTCCCCCTCCGGCAGAGTGCCAGCGAAGGCTCCAAGATGGGATTTCACGGATACAGAAGGTTACAGTGGTGGAAAATTGTGTTTCGTGGTGCCCCTGGATGTTTTCGGGGTACGTAGGTATATATAGGAGGAAGAAGTACGTCGATGGCCGCCCGAGGAGCCCACGAGATAGGGGGCGCACCCTACAGGGGGGGCTCGACCTCCTATCTCGTGGCTTCCTCGGAAGCTTCTTGACTTGCACTCCAAGCTCTCCGGATCACATTCATTCCAAAAATCACGCTCCCGAAGGTTTCATTCCGTTTGGACTCCGTTTGATATTCCTTTTCTTCGAAATACTGAAATAGGCAAAAAAACAGCAATATGGGCTGGGCCTCCGGTTAGTAGGTTAGTCCCAAAAATGATATAAATGTGTAAAATAAAGCCCATATAACATCCAAAAGCGGTAATATAATAGCATGGAACAATCAAAAATTATAGATACGTTGGAGACGTATCATCGCGCACGTGTCGTAGTAGAGGCGCGCACGTAGCTTGTACACGTATGTACAACAGCCAGGGTGCAAGAAAGAAAATACGGCCACGTACGTACATACGGGCAGGGTCTCGAATGCCTACTCGCGCATACGTACAACCAGGGCTCGTGTACATGGCTGGGTCGGAGCGGAGAAACAGCGTCGTAGTCGTGTTCATGGGGAGCCAACCAGCTGGGTCAGAACGGAATGCGTTGTCGTGTTCATCGGGAGGGCTTGGACGGAATAGCTGATGGAAACGAGGCCTGGTGTACCGCATAACGGAGGAAACGGCCTTGTGTTCGACCGGCCACGTTCGAAATGGGGGTCCTGTTGATCGGGAGGGGTGTGGCATACCGCAAAACGGAGAAAATAGACCTCCTACGGTCGAAACGTGGGTCCTGTTGATCGGGAGGGGTGTGGCATACCGCAAAACGGACGAAACGGACCTCCTACAATCGAAACGGGGGTCCTGTTGATCGGGAGGGGTGTGGCGTACCACAAAACAGAGGAAACGGACCTCCTACGGTCGAAATGGGGGTCCTGTTGATCGGGAGGGGTGTGGCGTACCGCAAACCGGACGAAACGGACTTGTGTTGGAGCTCTACGGTCGAAATGGGGGTCCTGTTTATCGGGAGGGGTGTGGCGTACCGCACAACAGGACTCCACGGGATACTGTTCATCTCCACCGTCGACCTCCTCCAGCCTCCACGGGCTCCTATTCATCCAGCCCTCACCGCGCACTACTCCACCGGCTACTGTTCAACCACCCTTCCATGGGCACCCCTCCACCGTCTACTGTTCATCCAGCCCTCCACACCACGGGGTCCTGTTCATCCAGAGGCAACGCCACCGTTCACTGTTCATCCACCCCCCCCCCCCACAACGCTCACTGTTCATCCCAGAGGCAGCATCGATCGGCTTCAGTTAGCAGCAGTAGCGAAGGAATCGCTCGATCGGGTTCAGTTAACAGCCATTGATCGATCGCTCGGGTTCAGTAACGCGTAGCCTGCAGTGCAATCGCTCGGGTTCAGTTAGAGCCCAACGCCTCGTTCGGATTCCGTTAGAGCCAATGCCTCGCACACACGCGCGTACATGTATGAGAGAAACGCGCATCGCTCGGCCCTCGACCGCCCACCGTAACCGGGAACTCCCCGAAATTTTCCTTGCCCTCGCTTATACCACGGTTTTTTCCATCATGGACGGCCCAAAGAATGTCATGCAGTTGCGTCTCTGGCCCGCCCAGGACGAAAAGCCCATTTTCTGTCATGATTTTTTTGTCATAGAAGTAGGAGCCCACCACATCTATGATGATACCGGGTTTTGTCACGATTATCGTCATAGAAGTGTCATATGTATGACATCAAAATAAAATCGTTCGGCCCAAAATGTCATGGATGTGTCTTTTTTTTGTAGTGTTGTTGTCCGCTGGCGGACAGCAAAGACCTTTGAATCGTTGTCGTCTGCTGGCCGACGGCAAAGAGCACCGTTAACGCCCTAACGGCTCTGACGCCACCCCACTGCCGTCCGTAGTCTTTGCCGTCTACTGGCCTCAAACGGCGGACGTCACAATCATTTGCCGTCAGTTTCACAAAAGCGGACGGCAAAGAAGGCTTTTGCTAGCACCTGTTCAGACGGATAGTTTGCCGTCTGCTGGCGGACGACAAAGATGTTTGCCGTCCGGGATCTATGCCTTTGTCGTCTGCCATGGCGGACGGCAAAGAAGCTGTTTCCAGTAGTGATAGCGTGGGGTGAATATTCTCGTGTGTGCTTGTTTGCTTTACCACTAAGTAGATTTTATTTGATGTTCTAAGTTGTTCTCTATCTTTATTTATGGATATGGAACACGAGAGACAATAAAAATTAGGTGTACTTGCTACTCATGGAAATGGGGAACCTCCTAAAACCCTCAATGCTCGTTGTGTGGAAAATATTAAACACTACTTTGGTAATCCTGAGAAAACCCCATTCATCTTGATAACGGGAGACACATTGGATCAACGTGAATGCTTTAGGGATTATCGCTTGACTCAAAAAGGGAAACTCTTATGGGATCAAATTCATATGTTGCATTGGTATGCTCTAAATTTATGCTTGAGATATGATTATACTTGTTGCTCTAGGATGAAGGCTCCACATCTTCCCTTTTCATGCAAATTTGATGGTAATGAAACCTTGGCTTCTTACGCTAATGGTATATATGATTACTATGATGTGGAACAAGTAGAAGAAATTGTTGCTTTTAAGGGTGCTTATGAAATTGAATATTTGTTTGGAAATTATGAAAAATTTGATGATGCTATTTATAGACCTGAAAATTTTTCTATACTTAAATATTGCTATGAGAAGTATGAATATAGTGCTGATATTAACGAGTTTATTCAGAAAGTCTCCGCTTTACAAGAAGAGACTAAAGTTTTGCAGGAAACTATGGAAGAAGAAATTGATGACACTATGAGCTCATTAGATGAAAAAGATGAGGAGGAGAGCAAAGAACAAAGGGAGGAAGAGCGAATTGATCACCCGTGCCTACCTTCTAATGATAATAACTCTTCGGTTCGTACATTGTTTAATTTCCTTTCATGCTTACCGAAGGATGATTGCTATGATCCCTTTGATTCGTTTGAAATATCCCCCTTTTATGAACTTGATGCTCGCTATGCTTTTGTCCATGATACCAATATGAATTATGCTTATGGAGATAAACTTTCTATAGTTCCTTATGTTAAGAATGAAATTGTTACTATTGCACCCACGTGTGATAGTCCTATTATCTTTTTGAATTCTCCCAACTAGAGTATATTGGAGAAGTTTGTGTTTATTAAGGATTATATTACTGGGTTGCGATTAATCATTACACATGATGATTTTGATAAATATAATATGCATGTGCTTGCTGCTCCTACTTGCAATTATTACGAGGGAGGAACTACATCTCCGCACCTCTATGTTTCCAATACGATAAAATTGCAAGAAAACTGTTTATACTATGTATTATCCTTTACTTGATGTGCACGAATTGTTCTTTTATGACATGCCGATGCATAGGAAGAGAGTTAGACTTTTTTGTTGCATGATATATATTACTTTGTGCTCACTACTAAATTATAAATCATTATTAATTAAAATTGGCTTTGATGTACCTTGGGATCCGGGTGGATCAATTACTTGAGCACTATATGACTAGCTTAATGGCTTTAAAGAAAGTGCTGCCAGGAAGACAACCCGGAAGTTTTCGAGAGTCATTTTATTCTATGGTGTGCTTTTCTAAAGTTTATAAACAAAAAAAATATAGAGGGGAACCTAATACTTTTCAAAAAGAAAAGTGAAAGTAAGAAAGACGAGCATCATTGAAGTGGGGGAGCTCCTTGAACTTTGTTCATGCCCATGGAAACTTTGCAAATCTTGAATTACAGAAACTTTTCAACAAAAATAATTATCCCCTTTGTACAAATCCTTTGAATTATAAAAATAATGTGTCAAGATTTGCCTTTTGGATGATTAGATTGCTTGTTTGGTATGTGTGGTGCAAAAACAGAAACATTTGGCCTAGTAGTTGAGGAAATCGTTAACTGGTAGCTGCTCGGTTGGCTGGTGAGTAGGGGATTAATTGGCAAGTTAATCAGCCATTCAATCAATTAATCAGACGATTTATCGGTTTATAGGCAACTCGGTGACCCTACGAGTAGGGATTAATCGACAAGTTAACTGGTTAATCGGATGAATTCTTGAACAGGGCCAGTAACAGAATTGATCTGAGTTGCTGGAACATGATAAATTCTTGAATTTTGTACACAGTACTGCTATGCAAATTTTTTATTTTTTCCCTAATTTTTCAGAATTTTTGGAGTTGGATAAGTATGGTTAATGTTGAGATTGCTACAGACTGTCCTTTTTAAGATAGATTCTTTTTTGATGAATTTTTTTGCTAGTTTTGTTGAAACTATCGATTTAATCAGTGGTATAAGCCATGGAGAAGTTATAATAAAGTAGATACAATGCAAAAACAAAATATGAATGGGTTTGCAAAAGTACTTAAAGTGGTGATTTGTTTTATTATACTAACGGATCTCACGAGGGTTTTGTTAAGTTTTATGTGATTGAAGTTTTCAAGTTTTTGGTGAGATCACAATGGATGAAGGAATAAGGAGTGGCAAGAGCCTAAGCTTGGGGACGCCCGAGGCACCCCAAGGTAATATTCAAGGACTCCCAAGCAACTAAGCTTGGGGATGCCCAAGAAGGCATCCCCTCTTTCTTCTAACGACCATCGGTAATTTTACTTGGAGCTATATTTGTATTCATCACATGTTATGCGTAAATTCTTGGAGCGTGTTTTGTGTTTATTTTTCCTTTTTCTTTATGGACCATGCTGGTATGAGATAGTCCTTGGTTGATTTATAGAATGCTCTTTGCACTTCACTTATATCTTTTGAGTATGGCTTTATAGAATGCTTCGTGTGCTTCACTTATATCATTTGAAGTTTGGATTGCTTGTTTCTCTACACATAAAAAACCGCCATTTGTAGAATACTATTTTGCTTCACTTATATTTGTCAGAGCGTGGGCATATCTTTTGTAGAAATAATTAAACTCTCATGCTTCGCCTATATCTATTTAGAGAGTTGACGGGACTTGGTCATTCACATGGTTAGTCATAAAATCCTAAATAAGACTTGTATATCACTGAATGTGATATCTTTGATTCCTTGCAATAGTTTTGCGATATACAAATGGTGATATTATAGTCATGCTAGTGAGTAATTGTGGATTGGTAGAAATACTTGTGTTAAGGTTTGTGATTCACGAAGCATGCACGTATGGTGAACCGTTATGTGATGAAGTCGAAGTATGATTTATTTTTGATTGTCTTCCTTATGAGTGGCGGTCAGGGACGAGCGATGGTCTTTTCCTACCAATCTATCCCCCTAGGAGCATGTGTATTAGTACTTTGTTTTGATGGCTAATAAACTTTTGCAATAAGTATGTGAGTTCTTTATGACTAATGCTGAGTCCATGGATTATACGCACTCTCACCCTTCCATCATTGCTAGCCTCTTTGGTGTCGTGCATTGCCCTTTCTCACCTCGAGAGTCGATGCAAACTATGCCGGTGCATCCAAATCTCGTGATGTGATACGCTCAATCACACATAAGAATCCTTATATCTTCCTCAAAACAGCCACCATACCTACCTATCATGGCATTTCCATAGCCATTCCGAGATATATTGCCATGCAACTTCCATCATCATCATATACATGACTTGAGCATTCATTGTCATATTGCTTTGCATGATCGTAAGATAGGTAGCAAGATATTTTCATGGCTTGTCCATTTTTTGATATCTTTGCTATGCTAGATCATTGCACATCCTAGTACACTGCCAGAGGCATTCATATAGAGTCATACTTTGTTCTAGATATTGAGTTGTAATATTGAGTTGTAGGTAAATAAAAGTGTGATGATCATCATTATTAGAGCATTGTCCTAGTGAGGAAAGGATGATGGAGACTATGATTGCCCCACAAGTCGGGATGAGGCTTCGGACGAAAAATAAAAAAATAAAAAAAGAGGCCAAAGAGCCCAAACAAAAAAGAGGCCAAAGAGCCCAAAATAAAAAAATGAGAGAAAAACAAAGAAGGGGCAATGCTGTTATCCTTTTTCCACACTTGTGCTTCAAAGTAGCACCATGTTCTTCATGATAGAGAGTCTCCTATGTTGTTACTTTCATATATTACTAGTGGGAATTTTTCTTATAGAACTTGGCTTGTATATTCCGATGATGGGCTTCCTCAAATGCCCGAGGTCTTCATGAGCAAGCAAGTTGGATGCACACCCACTTAGTTTTAGGTTTGACCTTTCATACACTTATAGCTCTAGTGCATCTGTTGCATGGCAATCCCGACTCACTTTCATAGATATCGATTGACGGGCATCTCCATAGCCCATTAATTTGCCTAGTTGATGTGAGACTTTCTCTTTTTTGGCTTCTCCTCACAACCACCTTTATTCCACCTAGAGTGCTATATCCAGGGCTCATGCGCATGTACTAAGTGAAAGTTGAAAAGGCTTGAGAACATTAGAAGTATGAAACAATTGCTTGGCTTTTCATCGGGGTTGCGCATGATGAAATACTTTGTGTGATGAAGATGGAGCATAGCCAGACTCTATGATTTTGTAGGGATAACTTTATTGGTCATGTTATTTTGGGAAGACATGATTGCTTTACTAGTATGCTTGAAGTATTATTGTCTTAATGTCAAATGATAGAGTATTGCTTTGAATAACTCGTGCCTTAATATTCATGCCATGATTAGATTATATGATCAAGATTATGCTAGGTAGCATTCCACATCAAAAATTATCTTTTTAATCATTTACCTACTCGAGGACCAGCAGGAAACAAGCTTGGGGATGCTGATACATCTCCATCGTATCTATAATTTTTTATTGTTTCATGCCAATATTCTACAACTTTCTTATACTTTTGGCAACTTTTTATTATTTTTGGGACTAACATATTGATCGAGTGCCCACTGTTAGTTCCTGTATGTTGCATGTTTTTTGTTTCACTGAATATCCATACCAAATGAAGTTCAAACAGGAGAAAAACTTACGGAGGTTGTTTTTGGAATATATGTGATTTTTGGGAATTGGAATCAACACGAGACGATGCCTAAGGGGCAAAAAGCCCTGGAGGCATGCCCCCCTTCCCAGGGCGCGGCTAGGAGCCTTGGGCCACCCCATAAGGCGGTTGGTGCCCTTCTTTCGCCACAACAAAGCTAATATCTGGATAAAAATTGTGCTAAAATTTTAGCCCAATCGGAGTTACGGATCTCCAGGAATTTAAGAAACGGTGAAAGGCCAGAATCAGGAATGCAGAAACAGAAGGAAACAGAGAGAGAGAGAGATCCCATCTTAGAGGGGATCCCGCCCCTCCGCCTCCATGGAGGCCAAGGACCAGAGGGGAAACCCTCCTCCCATCTACGGGGGAGGTCAAGTAAGAAGAAGAAGGAGGGGGCTCTCTCCCTCTCTCTCTCGGTGGCGCCGGAATGCCACCGGGGCAATCATCATGTGACGAAGATCTACTCCAACAACTCCGTCATCTTCACCAACACCTCCATCACCTTCCACCATCTATCTCCAGTGGTACATTCTCCCGCAACCCATTGTACCCTCTACTTGAACATGATGCTTTATGCTTCATATTATTATCCAATGATGTGTTGCCATCCTATGATTTTTGAGTAGATTTTTGTTGTCCTATTGGTGATTGGTGAATTGCTATGGTTGGTTTAATTTGCTTGTGGTTACGTTGTTGTCCTTTGGTGCCCATCATATGAGCGTGTGTATGGATCATACCACAGGGTTTGTTGTATGTTGATAGGACTATGTATTGGAGGGCAAGGGTGAAGACAGCTTTAGCGAAGCATAGAAAATGATGCATATGGGATTGAAGGGGGACCAATATATCTTAATGCTATGGTTCGGTTTTACCTTAATGAATGCTAATAGTTCCAATCATAAGTGCATAGAATCCCAAGTAAGGGATGACATGCTAGTAGTGGCCTCTTCCACATAGAACTTGCTATCGTTCTAGTAATGTAGTCAATTGCTTAGGGACAATTTCGCAAATACTTCCACCACTTTTCCACACACGTTAAACTAACTTAATTGTTTATTTATCTGAACAACCCCTAGTTTTCACGTGCTATTTATTACCTTGCAAACCTCTACAACACCTACAAAGTAGTTCTTGTTTCATACTTGTTCTAGGTAAAGAGAACATTAAGCGTGCGTAGAGTTGTATCGGTGGTCGATAGAACTTGAGGGAATATTTGTTATACCTTTAGATCCTCGTTGGGTTCGACACTCTTAATTATCGAAAGAGGCTACAACTGATCCCCTATACTTGTGGGTTATCAGGCTACCTTGCGCAAACGTTTTCCACATAAAAAGTGTGTGTGATGGACAATCTATGCCACACAGTTTCTTCTAGGCACTGTGAGTGATGCATTCAATAATGCAAACGATAAAATTATTAATATCATCTACAATGGCATTGCTATCACAGAAGATTTGATGGGGAAAATTGTTTGTGATGTATGTGTGAACGGAAACATTTGTCTGGGATTCACCGTGTGGGATGTACATACGAACAGAAAAGTATTTCTTGGATTGACTGTGTGGGATGTACATACAAACAGAAACATATTTCTTGGATTGACTATGTGGGATGTACATACGAACAGAAACGTATGTCTTGGATTTACCGTGTGGGATGTACTTGCGAACGGAAATGATTGGGCCTGTATAATTGTCTGGGATGGCTCGACCAATCGCACATGAGCTATTTTTGCCTATCCCTGACGGTTTCTGGGTCATGTGGGAAGGACCTCCCCTATCGCACACACAGGCAAGGTGACGGTTTAAAACTCCGCCGCGGAAAGGGGGTAAAAATATTTGTATAGCAGTCGCCTGCACTAGTGAATGCCCTTCTCAGACATGACCGTTGTCAGGATAAGGATCCACTCGACAATTGGCACGCAGCACATATCGCACTGGCAAAATCCTAACTCCTGCACTGCTTGGAAATTTAACTCTCAATTTCATTGGGGCACTTAATTTCCTCACGATAGGCAGATCCCACTGGCAAAATCCTAACTCCTCAGCCTGACCAAATTCTTCAGCAACTAGATGAACTTCATCATAGTCGCTAGCAAATTTGTCAGTTGTTCCAGAGATTTCCAAAGGCTTCACTCGGGGTGGCTTGTGTATGTATTGGTTCGAGCATCACTTTGGAAATGTGAACTATGACTCCCCTATAGACCCCCTTTAACAGTACGGTTTTCCTGTGACTCAAAAATAAGAAGAAAGAAAGTATGGAAACAAAATTCTTCAAGCTTCAAAGTCTTCACATAAATTTCTTCAAAGGTTGTACCTATTTCTTCACTTGAAGAAATGCATTTTAGGGGTCATCTTCCATGGTTTAAACCCAATATTTAGGGACTATAACTCCTATGTACACTCACAAACACATTAGTCCCTCAACCCATTTGTCTTCAATATTCCAAAACCATTAAGGGGGCACTTGATGCACTTACAATTAGCCCCCAGTTTAGCTTGTATTTATTCATATTAAACTCCATCCTAAAATAAAACAAAGAAAAACACAAAAGGTGATGTTCCGGGTCTGGATTTTTCCTTCAGCTGGTACATGTTCCATCTTTCTAGTCCTTGTCATTTTTCTTTTGCCAAGTCACCTGACCAGGTCAAAACGTTTGTCGGGCCTCGTGGTTCTCTTCACACTTGGCAGTTTTATTTCTTCAGTTCATAACATCACCTTCTCCACTTTCACACGTACATATGACCTCATAATGAATCCTTGAGTGGATTTGTCAAATCTTGTCAATGTGAAAGTTGAGGCACCCATTTAGCCGAAATTTACTATGCTGCCCTGGGTTCTCACCCAGCCGCTTCGGGTTCCACCGCCTCTATAAATAGGCTGGCTAGTTTTCATATTCACTTTCTACCCCTTCAAGCTCTTCTTCCTCTTCTTGCTCTCCTTGTCCTTGCGCACACAGAGTCCTGCTACCTCAGCCGCCGATGAGGACCCCTGCATCAATACAGTCACCAAAAATCCTTGGAGAATCGTGCGACTACACCGGCGAAGCTCAAGACCTTCAACTTCTTCCTTTCAGATCTATGAGTACTCCATCTCTTTCACGGCATTCAGTCACCATAGTTCCACTGTAGTTCATCGAGTTCATCGACGTTCTTTGCAATAGGAAGATGACCAATGTTCACCCCTAGATCTAGCGACCATTGCATGTTAAATCCAATCCGCAACCACTTTAACCTTGATTTGAATCATTTTATTGTAGAAGTAGACCCTCTTTGTAGCAATCTCGTAGCTGTCGCCATAGGTAGGTCTTTTTGTTCCCCTTTTTCTTTGTATTTTTAGATCTGTAGCCAAAACTAAATCTGAGCAGTAGTTGTTCTTAGCTGTCGTGAATCAGGAATTGCTTTTGTGATCCTATCGGCTTACACTTTAGATATAATTTTGCCGACTCTCGAATACTTTAGCCGGCTTATACTTATACAATTCCTGTGCTAGCTCTTGGTTTCACAATAACCCCTTAGCCAGCTAATAATGTTAAGTCACTAACTGCCTTTGACTCGTATGATCCTTATGCCTTCAACCGGCTTATAATTTCTTCCTTTTCACCTTGTAGTTGCGCTTTATTGCAAATCAAATTCATTGGTCCCAAGATAGGCAAAGCCGCCAACTGGACCAAGTCATGCATGACAGAGCTCATGCTCAATGATTTTGTAAGGGTTGGCACTTTGCCTGCCAAAGACGAGCTCCTGAGGAAGAGGCTCGGCACCAACCTGCTCAGAACGAGATTTTCATCTTTGCGGGTTACCTAAATAGAGGTTTTCGTCCTTCGGGTTCCAAGTTCTTCCATGACATCCTTCACTATTTGACATCAGGCCACAAGATCTCGCTCCCAACTTGGTTCTCAATTTAAACAACTTTTAAGTCTTTTGTGAAGTATATCTCCAGATAGAGCCAACTATTAGTCTCTTTCAAGAGTTCTTTTACTGCAACTGCCAGATTCAATGCAAAGGAGGGTCGAGTCTAGAATGTGGAGGAGTCACGATTCAGCGCAGGAGAAACTCTGCTTTTCCTGAAATGGTGCTGGCGAGTCATCCTAAAGGATGGCACAAGACTTGGTTTTATTGCAAGGACACATGCATTCCCGAACCAACAACATCAATTGCTGGGTTATAGAGTAGACTGGCTTGACTCCAAGAAATTTGCTGCTTATGCCTCTACTGAAGAGAGGGCGACAATGGAGCCCCTTTACTCTAAAATCAATGCTTTGATAGCCCACGGTCTTCCAGGGGTTGACTTGATCCGGTGCTGGATGAGCTGGCGGATTCAACCCCTTAGTCTCAAGGGCCGACTCATGCATGAGTACACTGGTGAGTTTACCAACGACTTGCGTTTCAGCAAGCATGACTTGTTCTCTAGTGACTTCATGAAGGCTATCAAGAAAGTCTTGGTGAGACTCGTGAAAAGATTGCAATCGTGGGCCTTGCCCCCTTCTTCGCCGGTGACCCGACGCCTGAGGTGAGTCACCTTTTGACATGTATTCTTAGAAATTTTCGTATTTTTTCTTTGCTTCATTGGATTTGTCGGCTCTTGTTATGTGAAGAAAGATGCCGACTAGTGGAATACAGAACCCTGAGTTCCCACTCCTCCTACAGATAGCAACCTGGAAGAGGTGGAAGAACAAGCTGAGGTAAAACTTGACTCTCTTGGTCATCTTCATAATAAGCTTGCTTATGCCGATTCTTCTTGCGAACACACTGAAACTACCAGAGTTGGTGAGGCAAAGTAAAGCCATCTACTTCTGACTTGGACACACTCGGCTAAAGGAAAACTCGGCTTGTGGTCCGTAAGGTACCATTTTCACATCCAACAGCTTACATAGACAAAAACTTGTCTTTGAAGAAAATCCGGCACGCTACAAGCCTGAAGAGGAAGACCCGGAGCAGCTCCGGAGAACTTTCTGACGGCTTGGCATATCAGCCTTCTCTGTGTCAGATGCATACTCAAGAGAAACTCAGATCGACACCTTCTTACCAGAGAGCCGGGAAACTCAAGAGGCCACTGCGCTTCTCAAACCCGTAATACCAGACGACTTCACCCTCGTCTGACGAGTCTAGTGCCAGCCAACTGCCAGATTTCAACATCAACCGCGGGTAAGCCTTATATAAATTTGTTAACTCATCTCTTTCTTTATCCATGTAATGATCACCATGTCTTTGTTGATTGAGAGCCAATGCCCTTGTGAAAAACAAAGTTGGTGAAGCTTCAACCGCCATGGATGAAAATGAAAAGGAGGTCCCTTCCTATAATGTTGTAATGGACAACCCAGAGACCTAGGATGAACCGGCTGGTCAAGACGAGCCGGCTCACCAGTACAACCTGGTCAGCCCTCCTCACGTTTCCCCTCCTCCCCTGTTGTGGAGGAACAAAAAGAAAAAGCAAAACCAGAGCAGCCAACTGAGAAGACTCATGACGACGTGGTTATCACTGGTGAAAGCCATGGCGCTCCTCCAGAAAGTTTGACTACCTAGGTGAAGATACTAACAATGGACGAGTCGCCACACCCGGACAAAGGAAAAGCCAGCCTTCACCTAGAGTCTTTGGAGACTTTGGGTATGAACTCTCTGCCTCAAAGTTATCTGACCCAACTGTCTAAGAGCCGGCAAACTTAAGGCGGAATGGTCAACCTTCTTAAGAGAAAATATGAGGTCAATTCGTTGTTCCCTCTCTTATAAATTTGTAGCCTCCAAGTCTTAAGTTAAGAAAGTAGTGATTTCTTGAGAGTTGCTGGAATATAATAAATACTTTGTTGCTACTCACCATTATTTTGTTGAACAACCATGTAGCTCCCAAGTGCCGAGTTGATACAATTATTGTCCTCGGACTTGCTCTGTAAAATAGGCATCCATTCTAAGATCAAATCTGTAGTTGATAATCCCCAAGTACAAGGAATTATCGTAGCAATTTCCAAAGGTGGAAGTTATAAGTATGGAGTGTCGAACCCACAAGGAGCTAAAGGTAAGATCAATATTCTCTCAAGTCCTATCTACCACTCATACGACTCTATGTACATTGAATGTTTGCTTCCATCTAGAAACGAGAAATAAAACTACGTTGTGGGTATGAAGAGGTTAGCTTTGCATGATATCGGACAACTAAAATATAAAAATAGGTGTTGTTAGAATATATCACAATATTTCCCTAATAATAAAGCACGAAGTGCTTCTGGTCGTCCATCACATCTTTTTGCAGAAAAATCCTTGCCTTTTCTATTAATTAACCCACAGTTCATTTTTAAGTGAGAATGAATCGTTTTTTACGCATTTTACACAAACCCCCTTGCCTCTTATACTAATAAACACGCTGTCCATATTTAAGTTAGCTGAGTCATTTTTTGTTTTAACAGAAAACCCCCTAACTTTTCGGTTAATCAATCAGTAGTTTATCTAAAACAAAATTATACATATCTTTTAAACTGTAACTCCGATTCTAACATGTTATATATGAAATTTGATTAAAAAATGTGTCGAATCTAAATATGATGTTATTTTTAGTAGTTAAATATTTTTGAAATATTATTTTTAGTGTAAACTTAATATACAATGCACCATCTGTTTTTCTTTCGTACCAGCGGTGATCTAAATTGCAAATAAACACTCATTAAAACCAGATTGAGAGAAAAGAAAACATCGATAACCATGCATGCACACGTATGAAAAACCTTGCCAGGAAAACAACATATTTCTCATCTTATTCTGAGCGAGTGTGCATGCGCGCGCAAGAGAGAGCGATAGAAAGGAAAATTAGGACTGAGCGCATTCAAACACGTTCTCATTGTGTGAGCACTGAGGCTACCATCGACAACACAAATGTGATGCCATGTGAAAATAAAGGGTGTGTACCTATTAGGGTCTTGAGTCATGATTATTGGGTTAAGAGTGTGTTATTTTCTCTGCTGTTGCAACGCACGAGCTCTTTTGCTAGTATATTACAAATAGCGAGTGTGGAATAATGATGGAACGGTGTGTGGAATTGTCCTAGGCAATTCTTAACAAGATCGGTAATCATTATTGAAATTTTATATGAGCGAGAGGCATAAGCTAACATACATTCTCTACTTGGATCATATGCACTTATGATTGGAACTCTAGCACGCATCCGCAACTACTAAAGATCATTAAGGTAAAACCCAACCATAGCATTAAAGTATCAAGTCCTCTTTACTCCCATACGCAAACAACCCCCTTACTCGGGTTTAAGCTTATGTCACTCTAGCAACCCACTATAAGCGAATCATGAACATATTGCAAACCCTACAACGGGAATCCCTCATGTGTGCGCGGTATGACACCATAGGACAACACCAAAATAAAACATGCGACTTAAACCAATCTAGATCATCAATCAACCCAAAAGACAAAAGAAATCTACTAAAAACATCATAGGATGGCAACACATCATTGGATCATAATATGTGGGATAAAGCACCATGTTCAAGTAGGAGATTACAGTGGAGTGCGGGAGAGTGGACCGCTTAGAAGAGATGAGGAAGGTAATGAAGAAGGTGACGTTGATGAGACGATCACCTCGGCAATGGTTCCCCCAGCGGCACTCTGACGCCACCAAGAGAGAGGGGAAGAGAGTCTCCCCCTTGTGATTTCTCCTCCATGCCCCCCTAGATGGCGAGAGGTTTTCCCTCTGGTCCTTGGTCTCCATGGTGATGATGGACCCCTCTGGCGTCCTCCTCCATGGCCTTCGATGATGATGGCCCCCTCCGGCAGGGTGCCAGAGAGGGGCTAGATTGAATTTTGTGGGTATAGAGGCTTGCGGTGGCGGAACTTCTCATCTAGGGTTCTTTAAGGAGGTTACGGGATACATAGGGGTACCTGGCTTTGGAATCAAGTCAGGGGGACACCCGAGGGACCCACAAGCCTTTGGGGTGCGCCCCCCGGCTTGTGGCCTCCTTGGTCACCTCCTGGCATAGCTCTGGCGCTCCGTGGGTCTCTTCTAGTCCATAAATGATCACCATAAATTTTCAGCCTATTCCGAGAACTTTTATGTCTGCACAAAAAACGACACCATGATAGTTATGCTGAAAACAACGTCAGTCAGGGTTAGTTCTAATCAAATCATACCTAAACCATATAAAATTGTTGTAAACATGGCATGGATACTTCATAAATTATAGATACGTTGGACACATATCAGCATCCCAAAGCTTAATTCCTGCTTGTCCTCGAGTAGGTAAATGATAAAAGAAATAATTTATGAAGTGTGAGTGCTAGCATAGTTCATAAATTTGATAAATGATAGTTCCAAACACTTTTTTCTAGCATCATTATATATCATAACCTGTAGCTCTTCTCATAAAACTTCTCATGATCATGTAACCAAGCTATTCACATGTTAAAGTATAGACCATAAAGTTTCTTGAAAACTAATAAACTATGTTCTCAGTCACCGAACAATTGCAATTCATCTTACTTTCAGGAAGGGTCTATGTAAGAGCTTTGATTTATCAAATTCCAAATACTCAACTATCATATAGTCTTCCATGATTGCTAACACTCAAAGCATATTTTTAGAACAAATAGCATCCGCCGAACATAGAGAAAGATAGGGGCTTAATGTTTTGCCTCCCAACTTATTTAACATATAGATAATTATCAACAATAATAATTCATGATCAAATATATTTGAATGGCCATATATGCTTGGATCTTTCCCCACCACATGATGCTTGCCAACTAAAGACAAATTCAGGTTGAAATAAGAAGGAATGCCATTGACTCTTGCATAAAAGTAAACACATGAAACCAAAAGATAGGCCCTTCACAGAGGGAAGCAGAGGTTGTCATGCGCTCTTTAATTTTGGATGTGCAAACCTTTAATGCAAAGTAACGTCACATTGTATTGCCCTTTGTGATAGCAACCTTTATTATGCAGTCCGTCACTTTTATTTCTTTACCATCACAAGTTCGTACAACACTTATTTTCCCTCACAATAAAAGATCATACATATGTAGGAGCAATTTTTATTGCTTTTTGCACCGATGACAACTTATTTGAAGGACCTTATTCAATCCATAGGTATGGTGGACACTCATGGCAAGTAATGGGGTTTAAGGGTTTTTGGATGCGCAAGTAGTATCTCTACTTAGTACAAACTTTTGGCTACCAAAAGATCCTAAGTAAGCACCACATGTTGGAGGATCCATAATAATATTACATCTATACAAATATACCCATGCATAACTCATTACATTGTCTTCCTTGTCCAACTTCAACTGATTTGCTCAAGTTTGAAAATAATTAATGGGGCTCACAATCAGAAAAGATGTCCAAGATAGTATATTTATATGTGAAATCTCTCTTCCTTCAATATTTTTCATGAATTGTTCAAGTGACAAATGCGGTGTTTGCTAACTTTCAATCAATTTTACCACCTATACTTCTTATATGTGAAGTCATTACTCCCC
The DNA here is from genome assembly GCF_018294505.1 of Triticum aestivum. Classification (NCBI taxonomy): domain Eukaryota; kingdom Viridiplantae; phylum Streptophyta; class Magnoliopsida; order Poales; family Poaceae; genus Triticum; species Triticum aestivum. Next base: position 182,421,706 of record NC_057795.1, read on the forward strand.
ATAGGATAAGCATATAAAACATATATAATTTCAAATTTATGATATTCAATTCATTCAACCATTTACTAATAGGATATAAGTGAAGCACGAGAGTAAATGACAAAACTACTCCAAAAAGATATAAGTCAATATCAATGCGTAGTCAATTAGTTAAATAGCCATGTGAGGACTCTCTCTCATTCAAGATTTCAGATCCAATGATTTTATTCCAACAGCGAATAAATGAGAATACGCTCCAAGCAAAACACATATCATGTGCGAATAAAAATATAGCTCCAAGTGATGTTACCGATAATATTGGAGACAAAAGAGGGGATGGCTTCTGGGGCATCCCCAAGCTTAGTTTCTTGGGAATTCCTTGAATATTTCTTTGGGGTGCCTTGGGCATCCCCAAGCTTAGGGTCTTGTCACTCCTTATTCTTCTCATATCGGCATCTCACTCAAAACTTGAAAACTTCAATCACACAAAACATAACAGAACTTCGTGAAATGGGTTAGCATGATAAAGACAAATCATTCACTTTGGTACTATCAAGATAAGATTCATAATTTTTCTCACACAATGCCTACTGTACCATATCATTTCTACAATTTATATTGAGCAATATAAGCCACAGAAACTAGAAAACAAGCAAACTATGCATTGAAAATAGAATCTGTCAAAAACAGAACAATCTGTAGTGATCTGATTAACCATACTTCTGTTACTCCAAAAATTCTGAAAAAATTAGGAAAACGTAGAAAATTTATATATCCATTGTAACATCCCAAATTTTCAATTTGGAATGTTATACATTAGATCATCATTGCATATCATATTTTATTGCCTTCTGGTTTGATCCTAGAAATTCTACGCAACTCAAGGACCCACGGAGAGAGTTGGGGATTTCGTTATTTTCATATTTGAGCTTTCTCAAATTTTGAAAAGAGGATCATTTGGTTTTAATCTATTTTCTCTTCGAATATTTCTTATATGAAAATAAAAAAGAGGAGATAAATGACTTCCCCAAAATAAAGAAATATTGGAGGTTAAATATTAAAATCAAATAAGATTTTTATTTGGAGTTTTATTGCTATTTTATTTGAATTAGGAAAAATATGAGTTTTTCAAAATTGCATTAGAGGCCCAAATAAATGTTCACTTTGTCCGCTATATTTTTAGAGGACGGCGAAAATTTATTTCAGGATTTTTGGAGTCTGTTTAGTATTTCTTTTAGTCATTTTTCTGCGCGTCGGAATATTAACAAAAATGAACCAACCTAACCGGGCTGTGTCCGCCTGGGACACTAGCTCGCCCGGCCTATAAAGCCGCGAGGGCCCGAGCCACCGCCACCCCAGCTCAAAACCCTAGCCGCCGTCGGATTCACCGCCGCCGGAGTCGACCGCCGCCGCCCGCGACCCCGCGTCGTCCCGCCGCCGCCCGGTTCCGCCGCTGCCGGAGCACGTCGCCGCCGACCCCGCCGCCCCGCTGCAGCCGCCTGCCGTCGCCGGAGCTGCTGCCCGCCGCCGTCGTCCCGCCCGCTGAGGTAGCCGTCGCCGCCGCCAGTTTTCGTTAGAAAACCGTATGGATTTTTTTTGAAAACCCTAGGTTTTTTTAGATAGATCGGTTTTATTTTTTTCCGGTTTAGTTATTTAGCGAACGCTCATTCATACATTCGTCTTAATGAACGGTTTTCACCCGTTAGCCGCAGACAGCAAACGTTCGTTCGTTAGCCTGTTCGTCAGTTTTTCTTTTTCCAGGGTTTTTCCGCGATTATTTTTTGATTGTGATTTCTGCCCTGATTATCATTTTGGTTTATCTTTTCACTCGTTTATCGGAATCAAGCGATTCAAGCGCCTAGATCTTCGTCTGGAAGCCCTCTTTCTGTTTAATCTACTTGAACAAGATTTTTGTACTGTAAAATTTGACTTAAGTCTAGATTAGTAAACGGATCTTGTTTCTTCCACAGTTTGAGTTTCATTGCTTCGTTTGATTTGACTCTTTTTACAAACCAGAGTTCTTAAGTTGAACTTTCTGGTTAGATATCTTATTTGAGTTTTACCCATGCTTCTAGTTGAGTGCTTATTGTATGCTTGTTTGTTTGCGATAGAGTACCCGCAGTGCGAGGCGTGCTACTACGAGTCTCTAGGTTTCACGGATCATCAGCAAGGTAAGTAACACTCTGATCATACATCTTTACTACCCAGTTTTATTGCATTAGATCAACCCTCAAACAATTGCATGTTTGGGATCTATTAACATGTGGGTTTTGGGAAGTAGATGATAAAGTAGAACCTATTGACTTGTTTATTATCAAACCTTTGGGAGTTACTTTTATGTTATGCTTATATTGCCATGCTATGCTCGTAGACGTGGTTTGGGTGAGTGTATCCGTGGCAGATGTGAGTATTGTTACTTAATGGTTAACTGAAAGTGGCTACTTAAATACACATCTGGGTGAATTGCTTGAGGCACCCTGGAGTAACCAGTGGTTGTTAGGGCACCTGAGGAATCTAGTGTTGTCCTAGGATATCCCAGAGTACCCGTGTGATCATCCTATGGTCCGCCACCCAGGCTCAAAGGGTTCATAAGATTATTCATGCCAAAAACTTCCGTGTGCAGCCACTAGCCAATATGGGCTCTGGCATAGTTGAGTAAGTTGTGTGAAGCTCTTGAAGAGGTAGACTAGCAGGTGTAGTGGGTTGTAGGTGGTACTGTCTATCCAGAGTAGAGAGTTAATGCTTCAGAAAGACTATGTCTCGAATCTCCGACCATGGATGTATTCGAGTCTTGTGGGGAAAAGTGCGCAAACCTCTGCAGAGTGTACAAACTAATCCCTGGTTATGGACACCTTGAGTATCTGGTTCTTGAATTATCATGTTGATTTCATCACTCTAAATATAATTTGATTGGGTTAATAATGATGCTTAATTGGGATTGAGTTGCAGGAACCTTCTCAATGTTTAACAACCACCATGATAGTTAAATAAAATTTATTCCTTTGTTGTAGGGAAAAATTGGCTTTATGCAAAACTGTAACCATAGAGCTTTCCACTTGCCGTATATGCATGTAGTGATAGCATTTATTCTGTTCACTACTCTGTGTGTTACATTGCCAGCATATTCCATGTGCTGACCCGTTTCGGGCTGCAACGTTCATGTTGCAGACTTTTCAGACGACGAGTAAGGTGCCATAGATCATTGTGTTTCACTCAGTGATGTCGTTGGAGTTGATGGACTCACTTTATCTTCCAAGCCTTCCGCTGTTATCGTTCTTAGATGGTCTTAAGCCATATTATGTAATAAGCTCTCGTTTTAGACATTCGATGTAATATGAGTGCGATTGCTACTCTGTTATAAATCCTCAAGTACTGTGCGTGTCAGCATTACCGATCCAGGGATGACACTAATGCACAGAGATCAGACTGTTTGAGGTCTGGTCGCTACAAGATGGTATCAGAGCACACGCTGACTGTAGGACACGACCACTAAGCCAAAGCCCTAGATCACTACTCTCTTGTCATTTCTGACTCCTCTTCTTTTCTACTCTATAGGATGGCGGATGCAAGGAACAAGTTCACCCAACCGGATGAAGATACACCTTTTGGACGACACTTGAAGGAAGTTACTAGGTACCTGAATATCAGAATACCAAGCTTCACTGGGACCTACATCGCCACTTTACCAGAAGAGGAGCGTTGGACGCTTTGAGTTCAAGTTCCAGGAAGGACGTTCATGCCAGTCACTGAGCCCATAGAGTTTACCTTTGATGCACCAACCTAGAGTCTAGGAAAGAGCATGGCAGCCCACATCACTATGGGACGCATTAGAGAAGTTTACCATAAGGATCTTAAGGATACTATCTACCAGATTTGTGGGTGCCGAGATGAGCAATGGGAGATGATCAGCACCAGAAAGGATAGATCCATTGCAGCTTTCATCCAGGAGTTAAACCAGCACATTCGTCGCCAGGAGAGCTAGATGTGTGCAGGCATGATAGATCTGAAGAAGGCAATGACCAGGATCATGGAGCTGGAGGAAGAACTCAAGTCTACACGTGATGGATATGAGGAGGAAATGACGATGCTCGTGGAGAAGAATGACAACTTGACGAGGAATCTAGGAGTATTCATCGGAGACCACGCGCCAGGAGGAGAAGACGATGATTCCACTTGCCCGGAGAACTACATCATCATCGACGACACCGATTCGGACCCCGACGATAGCGATGATGACTATGTTGATGAAGCTGGAGCAGATATCACGGAGTCTTCCACCAATCAAGTTTTCTAGTCGACCACCATATCAATAGTAGTATTCCCCCATGTATATAGTATAGTCCGAGAACTTTTGTAACGATAGTTAGAGCGATTGTATGCCCTTGTTTGAATTGATTTAAGTGATATGTTTGTGTTTGTCTCATGTGCATATGGGTAGTGTTTTCCCTCTAGATCTCATTCTATTCTGTTTTCTCATCTTTCCTAAACCCATCAGATGCCTCCGAGACGCGATAATGGATTTTCTTCCCACCGGAGCTCACTCAGTTGATCCAGCAGTAGAATGCATTGATGCAGATACTAGTCCAAAACCAGAATCAAGGGAACAAAAACAACAACGACAACAACCCACCACCACCACCACTTGTTGATCACTTAGCCCGTTTCCTAAGGCTAAATCCACCGGTGTTCTCCAGTAGCACCGAGCCGATATTTGCAGATGATTCGCTCCGCAAGATTGGAAGGAAGTTGACCACTATAGGATGCACAGATGCGGAGAGAGTGCATTTTGCCGCACATCAGCTTGATGGACCCGCAGCATCATGGTGGGAGAATTTCACAGCCACTTACCCCATCGACACTGTCACATGGGACCAGTTTCAGCAAGCTTTTCGTACTGCCCATGTTTCAGCAGGAGCTATGGCCATGAAGAAGCACGAGTTTTGCAACTTGTGCCAAGGAGGACGCACAGTGGGCCAATATGTGGATGATTTTAGTAAGTTAGCACGTTATGCCCCGGATGACGTTGCTACGGATGCAGCTAAGCAGGAGAAGTTTCTGGAACGACTAAATGATGAGCTGAGCATGCAGTTGATGGTGGCAACCTTCAACAACTACCAGGAGTTAGTGGATAGAGCTCTCATGATTGAAGGGAAGCAACAGGAGATTGATAACCGCAAGAGGAAGTATGGACAAGGTAAGTACAATTCAGGAGCTGAGCAGAGACCCCGTTTTACCCCGAACTCGCGAGGACACCTTCACCATAACCATGGAGGCCATAATTCCAATGGAGGGAGTTTGCGTAACCATAGTGGCCCCAAGAATGGGAATTGTAATGGAGGAAGCAACGGTCAGAACCGTTCCAACCCAGCAACGCCTGCCAAGAAGGATCTAAGTCACATTACATGTTTCAAGTGCGGGAAGAATGGACATTACGCCACGGAGTGTTCTGAAGCAAAGAATGGAAATGGCAATGGAAGCTCTGGGAAGAATTCCAACCCTTTCAACAGGGGACAAGTGAACCACGTTAGCGTGGAGGAGCTTGAAGCGCAACCCGATGCAGTAATAGGTAAGTTTTTGGTTAAGTTATTTACTGAAATCATTCTTTTTGATACTGGTGCATCACATTCATATATATCAAGGGATTTGTGGATAAGTTTAACCTCGCAACCCAAGCCCTTAGCTCACCCATGTCAGTAACCTCGCCAGGAGTAGAGTATATGGCTAGCCTATTGTGTGATCGGTTACAATTAAGGATTGGTAACTACGTGTTCCCCTCAGACCTAATAGTATTGGAGTCACAAGGACTGGATGTGATATTAGGCATGGATTGGTTATCGAAGTATGGAGGGAACATTGACTGCGCCAGTAAGTCGATTTTGCTCACCACCCCAGAAGGAAGGAGGATTAAGTATGTATCCCGGCATGTGCCGAAGAGGACTCAAGTGAATTCCTTATCAGGAGTTGTATAGGAGGAAGTACCAGTGGTGAAGGATTTCCCTGATGTATTTCCAGAAGAGTTGCCAGGCATGCCACCGGATAGAGACATTGAGTTTTTGATTGAACTTTTGCTAGGCACAGGGCCAATATCTAAGAGATTGTACAGGATGCCTACAAAGGATTTGGAGGAAATTAAGAAGCAGATTAAGGAGTTACTGGAAAAAGGCTATATTTTCCCAAGTTCGTCACCATGGGGATCACCAGTGCTTCTAGTGGAGAAGAAGGATGGATCGTTGAGGATGGTTGTCGATTATCATGGATTGAATGAAGTGACGATCAAGAACAACTACCTACTGCAGACGATCAATGATTTGTTTGATCAGTTGCAAATAGCTAAAGTATTTTCCAAGATCGATCTGCGATCAGGATACCACCGGCTGAAGATTCGGGAGCAGGATATACCTAAGACAACTTTTACCACAAGGTACGGGCTATATGAGTATACCGTTATGTCATTTGGTCTGACTAACGCGCCTGCCTATTTCATTAACATGATGAACAAGGTGTTTATGGAGTTTTTGGATAAGTTCGTCGTGGTGTTCATTGATGATATTCTGTTTTACTCGAAGAATGAAGAGGAGCATAAGGAGCATTTGCGTTTGGTACTTGGGAAGCTCAGAGAACATCAGTTATATGCCAAGTTCGGAAAGTGTGAGTTTTGGTTGAAGGAAGTTGGATTCCTCGGACATGTTATATCCGGAGAAGGGATAGCAGTAGACCCCACAAAGGTTGATACTGTGACAAATTCGGAAGCACCCACGTCTGTTGGAGAGATCCGGAGTTTTCTTGGACTCGCAGGATACTACAGGAGGTTCATTGAGAATTTCTCGAAAATTGCAAAGCCCATGATGGAGTTGTTGAATAAGGACACCAAGTTCAAATGGACTGAGGAATGTGAGGCCAGCTTTCAGGAATTGAAGAAATGTTTGGTTACAGCTCCAGTGTTGATTCTTCCAGATCAACGCAAGGATTATCAAGTGTATTGCGACGCTTCTCGTCGAGGACTTGGAGCAGTGCGTATGCAGGAGGGAAGAGTTGTTTCATATGCCTCATGACAGCTTAAACCCCATGAGTTGAATTATGCTACGCATGATTTGGAGTTAGCAGCTGTAGTGCATACGTTGAAGACATGGAGACATTTTCTCATCGGAAACCACTATGAGGTGTACATGGATCACAAGAGTTTGAAGTATATCTTCACGCAGAAGGAGTTGAATCTCAGGCAGAGGAGATGGGTGGAGCTCAGTAAGGATTATGATATGAGGTTGCATTATCATCCCGGAAAGGCTAACGTTGTAGCCGATGCGTTGATCCGCAAGAGTCATGTCAATACATTGATGACCGGAGAGTTACCCAAGGAGTTAGAAGAGGATCTTCATGAGCTATGTTTGGAGATAGTTCTGAGAGGCTATGTAGAAGCATTGGAGATTTAGTCTACTTTGATGGATAAGATCAGAGAAGCTCAGAAGACCGATAAGGAGATCACTGAGATAAAAGAAAGGATGAGCAAAGGAAAGGCTAAAGGATTTTGTGAGGATGAGCACGATACCTTATGGTTTGAGGACCGCATATATGTGCCTAATGATCCAGAGATCAGGAAGTTGATTCTGCAGGAGGCCCATGATTCGCCATATTCGATTCACCCACGAAATACCAAGATGTATCTGGATTTGAAGGACAGTTTCTGGTGGACCGGAATGAAGAAGGATATTGCAGAGTATGTAGCAGTTTGTGATGTATGCCAGAGAGTGAAGGCAGAGCATCAGAAGCCAGCAGGATTGCTACAGCCATTTCCCATACCCGAATGGAAGCGGTATAAGCTAGGCATGGATTTTATCACGGGATTGCCCAGGACTCATTCAGGCTACGACTCGATATGGGTTGTAGTCGATCGGTTGACGAAGGTATCTAATTTCATTCTAGTTAATACCACTTACACTAGTGCTAAGTTGGCAAAGATATACACGACCAGGATCGTATGTTTGCATGGAGTTCCGAGGACCATTGTATTAGATAGAGGAACCCAGTTTACCTCAAAGTTCTGGAATCGGTTGCATGAGACTTTGGGTACCAGGCTAGAGTTTAGTACAACCTTTCATCCACAGACCGATGGACAGACCGAGAGAGTCAATCAGATTCTAGAGGACATGTTGAGAGCTTGTGCACTAGATTATGGATCTAGTTGGGATGAGAATTTACCATATGCAGAGTTCTCTTACAATAATAGTTATCAAGCTAGTTTGAAGATGGCACCTTTCGAAGCTTTGTACGAATGGAGTTGCAGGACACCGTTGTTGTGGGATGAAGTTGGAGACCATTAGTTGTTTGGACCAAACTTGATTAAAGAGTCTGAAGAGAAGGTTAAGCTAATTCGTGATAGACTAAAGGTAGCCCAGTCCAGGCAGAAGAGCTATGCGGATTCGAAGTGTATCTTCGTGTGTCCCCGCTTCGAGGAGTTAAAAGTTTTGGAGTTAAGGGAAAGTTAGCACCATGTTTTGTGGGACCATACAAAGTTTTGGAACGTATGGGAGAAGTTTCTTACAAGTTGGAATTGCCTGAAGGATTGTCAGGAATTCACGATGTGTTCCACATTTCCCAATTGAACAAGTGCCACACAGAGATGGCCGATATCCCTCTGAGAGATACAGTTCCATTGGAAGCGATTCAGTTGGATAGCGATTTGACATACGAGGAGAAACCAGTCAAGATTCTCGAGTTTGCCAGCTGAGTCACACGCAGCAAGGTTATCAAGTTCTGCAAAGTTCAGTGGAGCCACCATACAAAGGATGAAGCCACCTGGGAACAAGAGGAAGACCTAGGAAAGGACCACCCTCACCTATTTTCTAGCCAACCCGAATCTCGAGGGCGAGACTCATCTTAAGGGGGGTAGGTTTGTAACATCCCAAATTTTCAATGTGGAATGTTATACATTAGATCATCATTGCATATCATATTTTATTGCATTTTGGGTTGATCCTAGAAATTCTACGCAACTCACGGACCCACGGAGAGAGTTGGGGATTTCGTTATTTTCATATTTGAGTTTTCTCAATTTTTGAAAAGAGGATCATTTGGTTTTAATTATTCTTCTCTTTGAATATTTCTTATATGAAAATAAAAGAGAGGGGATAAAATGAATTCCCCAAAATAAAGAAATATTGGAGGTTAAATATTAAAATCAAATAAGATTTTTATTCGGAGTTTTATTGCTATTTTATTTGAATTAGGAAAAAATGTGTTTTTCAAAATTGCATTAGAGGCCCAAATAAATGTTCACTTTGTCCGCTATATTTTTTGAGGACGGCAAAAATTTATTTCAGGATTTTTGCTGTCCGTTCAGTATTTCTTTTAATAATTTTTCTGCGCGTCGGAATATTAAAAAAACGAACCGACCTAACCGGGTCGTGTCCGCCTGGGACACTAGCTCGGCCGGCCTTTAAAGCCGTGAGGGCTCGAGCCACCGCCACCCCAGCCCGAAACCCTAGCCGCCACCGGAGTCCGCCATCGCCGGAGCCCGTCGCCGCTGCCCAACGCCTCACCGCCGACCCCACTGCCCCGCCAGAGCCGCCTGCCATCGCCGGAGCTGCCGCCCACCGTCGTCGTCCCGCCCGCCGAGGTAGCCACCGCCGCCGCCATTTTTTTAGAAAACCTATGGTTTTTTTTTAAAACCCTAGGGTTTTTTAGATAGATCGATTTTTTTCCGGTTTAGTTATTTAGCGAACGCTCGTTCGTATGTTCATTTTGACGAACAGTTTTCACCCGTTAGCCGCAGACAGCGAACGTTCGTTCGTTAGCCTGTTCATCAGTTTTTCTTTTTCCAGGGTTTTTCCATGATTATTTTTCGATCGCGATTTCTACCCTAATTTTCGTTTTAGTTTATCTTTTCGCTCGTTTATTGGAATCTCGCGATTCAAGCGCCTAGATCTTCGTCTCGAAGCCCTCTTTCTGTTTAATCAACTTGAACAAGATTTTGGTACTCTAAAATTTGACTTAAGTCTAGATTAGTAAATGTATCTTGTTTCTTCCACAATTTGAGTTTCGTTGCTTCGTTTGATTTGATTCTTTTTGCAAACCGGAGTTCTTAAGTTGAAATTTCTGGTTAGATCTTTTATTTGAGTTTTACCCATGCTTCTAGTTGAGTGCTTATTGTATGCTTGTATGTTTGCGATAGAGGACTCGGAGTGCGAAGCGTGCTACTACGAGTCTCTAGGTTTCACAGATCATCAGCAAGGAAAGTAAAACTTTGATCATACCTCTTTACTACCCAGTTTTATTGCATTAGATCAACCCTCGAACAATTGCATGTTTAGGATCTGTTAACATGTGGGTTTTGGGAAGTAGATGATGAGGTAGAACCTATTGACCTGTTTATTATCAAACCTTTGGGAGTTACTTTTATGTTATGCTTATATTGCCATGCTATGCTCGTAGACGTGGTTTGGGTGCGTGTATCCATGATAGATGTGAGTATTGTTACTTAATGGTTAACTTAAGGTGGATACTTAAATACACATCTGGGTGGATTGCTTGAGGCACCCTGGAGTAACCAGTGGTTGTCAGGGCACCTGGAGAATCCAGTGTTCTCCTAGGATATCCCGGAGTACCCGTGAGATCATCCTACGGTCCGCCACCCAGGCTCAAAGGGATCATAAGATTATTCATGCTAGAAACTTCCATGTGCAGCCACAAGCCAATATGTGCTCTGGCATAGTTGAGTAAGTTGTGTGAAGCTCTTGAAGAGGTAGACTAGCAGACGTAGTGGGTTTCAGGTGGTACTCTCTATCCAGAGTAGAGAGTTAATGCTTCGGAAAGACTGTGTCTCGAATCTCCGACCATGGATGTATTCGAGTCTTGTGGGGATAAGTGCGCAAACCTCTGCCGAGTGTACTAACTAATCATGGTTAGCCCTGTCCCCAGTTATGGACATCTTGAGTATCTGGTTCTTGAATTATCATGTTGATCTCATCACTCTAAATATAATTTGATTGGGTTAATAATGATGCTTAATTAGGATTGAGTTGGAGGAACCTTCTCAATGTTTAACAACCACCATGATAGTTAAATTAAATCTATTCCTTTGTTGTAGGAAAAAACTGGCTTTATGCAAAACTGTAACCATAGAGTTTCCACCAGCCATATATGCATGTAGTGATAGCATTTATTCTGTTCATTACTCTATGTGTTACATTGCCAGCATATTCCATGTGCTGACACGTTTCGGGCTGCAATGTTCATGTTGCAGACTTTTCACACAACGAGTAAGGTGCCATAGGTCGTTGTATTTCACTCAGTGATGCCGTTGGAGTTGATGGACTCACTTTATCTTCCAAGCCTTCCGCTGTTATCGTTCTTAGATGGCCTTAAGCCATATTATTGTAATAAGCTCTCTTTTGAGACATTTGATGTAATAAGTGCGTGATTGCTACTCTGTTATAAATCCTCAAGTACTGTGTGTCATGGTTCTAAGTCTGACAGTAGAAAGGGGGTAGGTATGGAGAGGCAAGATCTTAGCTATGGCGAAGATGTACACACGAGGTTTTACGAGTTCAGGCCCTTCTCGGTGGAAGTAACAGCCCTACGTCTCGGTGCCCAGAGGCGGTCGATTGGATTATGTGTGTTGTGTGACAGGTGGTGCGAACCCTTGTCCCAGAGGAGGGGGTGGCTTATATAGAGTGCGCCAGGACCCCAGCCCACCTCCATTACTAGGACCTTAATGTACATAAAGTAAGGGCGTTACTGGTAACGGTAGTATTAAATACTCTTAATGCTCATTAAGACTAAGGAGTGAATGCCCGGCCATTGTACGTTCTTCCAACTCCTGGTCTTTGATATAGTCGAGTCATTCCCCATACAGTCGAGTGAAAGTGGGGAATGACGGTCGAGTGATTATACCAGCGAGTGGATTCTTGGTCTTCTTATCTTCTGGGGTAGTGACCTTGGGTAGGACGTATAGGTCAGGCCTATGACCCTACCCCAGGTCTATATCCTCATCAGTAGCCCCCGAATGGATTAAGGTGTGAGTGCAAAATAGGCTGAAATTGAACTTGTCCTGAGCTTTGGAATCTCGCGAGTGCTTTCTGCAAGTCTGAGCGCCCGCGTCGATGTTTGGTGTTGACTTAGTCGCCTTGATCCATTCAGTGGACAGTCGAGTTAACTGTAGATCTTATGTGCTGAGCGTCGTGTTGGAGCACGGGATCCTGGGCGCGGTTGCCTGCAGTGTATCTCGGATTCCATGGGATATGAAATTTCGGGGAAGCGCGCTAGACGGGGAGTGCCAAAGCAGGCAGAGCGGATAAATAGTGATTCCTCGATTCCCGCGCCGCCTTTTTCGCCATGTATGCTGCGCGCGACTGTTGCGGGATTTGACGGGATCGCCTGGTCCCACGCGTCAGTCGCTCAGAAACAATCTCTTATAAGGTGGCCGGACCGAGGCGTCTGTACTATGCACATCTTCTCTTCCTTCTTCTTTCTCCGCTTCTCCATCGCACCTTACTCTTCCGCTCCGACATCGCTGCCCTGTTGCCATGGTGAAGGACAAGACGGCGGCACTAGAGCACGCAAAGAAGACTAAGGAGGTGGCGAAGGGTAGGAAGCAGTAGCGCGGGTCGTCATCGCGTGCGAGGCTGCCGCCGGGCTGGATCCACGGTGATTGGATCTGGTCTTCGATTCAGCAGGCGGACCTGGACGAGCTGGTGGAGTCGGGGTTAATCGCCAAGGGAGCGGCAAGGCTGCCGGAGGGGAGATGAGCCCTCAGCCTCAACCGGGTGAGTGCGTTCTACTCGCCACCCACGTTGACCACGGCTTTTCGCTTCCCCCGCACCCTTTCTTCCGGGGGTTTCTGAACTTTTTTGGTGCTCAACTCCACCATTTCTCCCCCAACACCATCACATATTTAGCCGCTTTCGTGTCGATGTGCGAGAACTTCTTGGGGTTTCGACCGCACTGGGGCCTTTTCAAGCACATCTTCACCATCCGTTCCCAATCGGTAAAAAAGGCGAAGTCGAGTGACTCGAAAACCCATGTCATCCAGATGTGCGCGGGTTTAGGTATCCAAAAGAGGAAAGGGAGTGCTTTTCTTGCTATGACTCTTCCTGATTCCGTTAGAGGTTGGCAATCGACTTGGTTCTATTGCCAGGATGTCGCGGCTCCAGGTCAGTCGACCGGCCTCCCCCACTTGTCGTTTGACCGAGTACAGACTCCTGCTCCACTGAAAATGACGACTGGCGAGACCATGGACACAAGGATGTTGGTGGATAGGGTGGTTCAGCTTATCAATGATGGTGTTACGGGTCTAGATCTGTTGGAGGTGTTCCTTAGTCGCTGCATCCAGCCTCTCTAGGCCCGCGATCACCCGATGTGGCTGTATTCCAGACTGGACGACACCGCTCGCGTCCATCCAGAAGAAGTACCATATGCAATAGCAGCTTTGTGGCTGAGGAGCATCACATGCAATCAGGACAATCCCAGAGGATCTAGGCGAGTCGTGCCCTTTAGCAGCGACAACTGCTACGTCTTGAGCTTGCGTTGGTTTTCCTCGAAGAGGAGAGGGTGATGCAGCAAGTGTAGCATAAGTATTTCCCTCAGTTTTGAGAACAAAGGTATCAATCCAGTAGGAGGCTCCTTAAAAGTCCCACGCACCTACACAAACAAACTGAGAACTCGCAACCAACGCAATAAAGGGGTTGTTAATCCCTTCACGGCCACTTGCGAAAGTGAGATCTAATAAAGATAGTAAGATAAGATAAATATATTTTTGGTATTTTGTAATATAGATGCAAAAAGTAAAGATGCAAATAAAGGTAGATTGAAAGCAAATATGATAAGAGATAGACCCGGAGGCCATAGGTTTCACTAGAGGCTTCTCTCAAGATAGCATAAGTATTACGGTGGGTGAACAAATTACTGTCGAGCAATTGATAGAAAAGCGCATAGTTATGAGATTATCTAGGCATGATCATGTATATAGGCATCACGTCCATAACAAGTAGACCGACTCCTGCCTGCATCTACTAATATTACTCCACACATCGACCGACTCCTGCCTTCATCTAGAGTATTAAGTTCATAAGAACAGAGCAACGCAATAAGCAAGATGACATGATGTAGAGTGATAAACTCATTCAATATGATATAAACCCCATCTTGTTATCCTCGATGGCAAAAATACAATACGTGCCTTGCATCCCTTTCTGTCACAGGGTAAGGACACCGCAAGATTAAACCCAAAGCTAAGCACTTCTCCCATGGCAAGAAAGACCAATCTAGTAGGCCAAACCAAACTGATAATTCGAAGAGACTTGCAAAGATAACTCAATCATACATAAAAGAATTCAGAGAAGATTCAAATATTATTCATAGATAAACTTGATCATAAACCCACAATTCATTGGATCTCGACAAACACACCGCAAAAAGAGTTTACATCAAATAGATCTCCACAAGAGAGGGGGACAACATTGTATTGAGATCCAAAAAGAGAGAAGAAGCCATCTAGCTAATAACTATGGACCCGTAGGTCTGTGGTAAACTACTCACAACTCATCAGAGGGGCAAGGATTTTGATGTAGAGGCCCTCCGTGGTTGATTCCCCCTCCAACAGAGTGCCGGCAAAGGCTCCAAGATGGGATCTCGCGGATACAGAAGGTTACGGTGGTGGAAATTGTGTTTCGTGGTGCCCCTGGATGTTTTCGGGGTACGTAGGTATATATAGGAGGAAGAAGTACGTCGGTGGCCATCCGAGGGGCCCACGAGACAGGGGGGCACGCCCTACAGGGGTGGCGCGGCCTCCTATCTCGTGGCTTCCTCGGAAGCTTCTTGACTTGCACTCCAAGCTCTCCGGATCACGTTCGTTCCAAAAATCAAGCTCCCGAAGGTTTCATTCTGTTTGGACTCTGTTTGATATTCCTTTTCTTCTAAATACTGAAATAGGCAAAAAAACAGCAATATGGGCTGGGCCTCCGGTTAGTAGGTTAGTCCCAAAAATGATATAAATGTGTAAAATAAAGCCCATAAACATCCAAAAGGGGTAATATAATAGCATGGAACAATCAAAAATTATAGATACCTTGGGGACGTATCAAGCATCCCCAAGCTTAATTCCTGCTCGTCCTTGAGTAGGTAAATGATAAAAAAGAGAATTTTTGATGTGGAATGCTACCTAGCATAATTCATAATGTAATTTTCTTTATTGTGGCATGAATGTTCAGATCCAAAGGAGTACAAAATAAAAGTTCATATTGACATAAGAAATAGTAATACTTCAAGCATACTAATCAAAGTAATCATGTCTTCTCAAAATAACATGGCTAAAGAAAGTTATCCCTACAAAATCATATTGTCTGGCTGCTGTTCTATCTTCATCACACAAAGTATTTAATCATGCACAACCCCGATGACAAGCCAAGGAATTGTTTCATACTTTAATAATCTCAAACTCTTTCAACTTTCACGCAATACATGAGCATGAGCCATGGACATAGCACTATATGTGGAATAGAATGGTGGTTGTGGAGAAGACAAAAAAGGAGAAGATAGTCTCACATCAACTAGGCATATCAACGGGCTATGGTGATGCCCATTAATAGATATCAATGCGAGTGAGTAGGGATTGCCATGCAACGGATGCACTAGAGCTATAAATATATGAAAGCTCAACAAAAGAAACCAAGTGGGCTGCATCCAACTTGCTTGCTCACGAAGACCTAGGGCACTTTTGAGGAAGCCCGTCATTGGAATATACAAGCCAAGTTCTATAATGAAAAATTCCCACTAGTATATGAAAGTAACAACACATGAGACTCTCTAACATGAAGATCATGGTGCTATTTTGAAGCACAAGTGTGGAAAAAGAGATAGTAGCATTGTCCCTTCTCTCCTTTTCTCTCATTTTATTTTTTTCCTTTTTTTTTCTTCCTTTTTTTCTTTTCTTTTTCTTTGGCCTTCTCTTTTTTTGGCCTTTTTCTTTTTTTTCTTTTTGTAAAGTCCGAAGTCTCATCCCGACTTGTGGGGGAATCATAGTCTTCATCATCCTTTCCTCACTAGGACAATGCTCTAATAATGAAGATCATCACACTTTTGTGGATTTACAACTCAAAGCTAGAACAAGATATGACTCTATATGAATGCCTCCGGCGGTGTACTGGGATATGCAATGAATCAAGAGCGATATGTATGAAAATTATGAAGGTGGCCTTGCCACAAATACAATGTCAACTACATGATCATGCAAAAAGCAATATGACAAAAGTAATGCGTGTCATATGAACGGAACGGTGGAAAGTTGCATGGCAATATATCTCGGAATGGCTATGGAAATGCCATAATAGGTAGGTATGGTGGCTGTTTTGAGGAAGGTAAATGGTGGGTGTATGCTACAGGCGAAAGTTGCACGATACAAGAGAGGCTAGCAATGGTGGAAGGGTAAAAGGGTGTGTATAGTCCATGGACTCAACATTAATCAAAAGAAGTCATATACTTGTTGCAAAAATTTAGAAGTCATCAAAAACCAAAGCACTACGCACATGCTCCTAGGGGGATAGATTGGTAGGAAAAGACCATCGCTCGTCCCCGACCGCCACTCATAAGGAAGACAATCAATAAATAAAATTGTGCTCCAACTTCATCACAAAGCGGTTCAGCATACGTGCATGCTACAGGAATCACAAACTTCAACACAAGCATTCTTTAAATTCATAATCACCCAACTAGCATGACTTTAATATCACTACGTCCATATCTCAAAACAATTATCAAGCATCAAGTTGATCATAGCATCCAATTGACTTCCTATGAAAGTTTTTATTATACCCAACTTGGATGCTCATCATTCTTGGACCAACTTTAAAACCATAGAAAATACCATGCTGTTCTAAAAGACTCTCAAAATAATATAAGTGAATCTTGAGAGACTAGCAATTTCTTGAAAATTAAGACACCACCGTGCTCTAAAAGATATAAGTGAAGCACTAGAGCAAAAACTATCAAGCTGAAAAGATATAAGTGAGGCACATAGAGTATTCTAGCAAATTCTAATCATACAGTCTTCTCCCAAAAGGTATGTACAACAAGGATTATTGTGGTAAACTAAAAAGAAAATACTAATATAATACACGACGCTCCAAGCAAAACACATATCATGTGGCGAATAAAAATATAGCTCCAAGTAAAGTTACCAATGAACGAAGACGAAAGAGGGGATGCCTTCCCGGGGCATCCCCAAGCATAGGCTTTTGGCTATTCTTGAATATCTTGGGGTGCCTTGGGCATCCCAAAGCTTAGGCTCTTGCCACTCCTTATTCCATAGTCCATAAAAGCTTTGCCCAAAACTTGAAAACTTCACAACACAAAACTCAACAGGAAATCTTATAAGCTCCGTTAGTGAAAGAAAACAAAACCACCACATAAGGTACTGCAATGAACTCATTCTTTATTTATTTTGGTGTTAAACCTACTGTATTACAACTTCTTTATGGTTTATAAACTAATTTACTAGCCATAGATGCATTGAAATAAGCAAACAACACACGAAAAACAGAATCTGTCAAAAACAGAACAGTCTGTAGCAATCTATAACTAACGCAAACTTCTGGAACTCTAACAATCCTACCAAAATAGGTAGTCCTGGACAATTTGTTTATTGAATAGAAGAAAAAAGAATAAATGCAAAAGCACGTTCTTGTGATTTAACAAAATTATATTTGTGCGTGCAAAGTTTCTGTTTTTCAGCAGAATCAAATCAACTATCATCGTAGGTTATCCTATAGGTTCTACTTGGCACAAACACTAATTAAAAGATAAAAACACATCTAAACAGAAGGTAGATGCAAGATTTATTACTAAACAGGAGCAAAAACAAAAAACATAAATAAAATTAGGTTGCCTCCCAACTAGCGCTATTGTTTAACGCCCCTAGCTAGGCATAAAAGAAAGGATAGATCTAACGAGTGCCATCTTTGGCACTAAATTCATAAGTAGCACGCATGATAGATTCATAAGGTAATTTGACTTCCTTTCTTGGAAAGTGCTCCATGCCTTTCTTTAAGGGAAATTGGAATCTAATATTCTCTTCCTTCATATCAATAATCGCACCAATCGTTCTAAGGAAAGGTCTACCAAGAATAATAGGGCAAGAAAGATTGCAATCTATATCAAGAACGATAAAATCTACGGGCACCAAATTTCTATTTGAAACAATAAGAACATCATTGATCCTTCCCATAGGCTTTTTAATGGTGGAATCCGCAAGGTGCAAATTTAGAGAGCAATCATCAAGATCATGGAAACCTAGAATATCACATAAAGTTTTCGGAATCATGGAAACACTAGCACCCAAATCACACAAAGCAAAACACTCATAATCTTTAATTCTAATATTTATAGTGGGTTCCCACTCATCATTAAGTTTTCTAGGTATAGAAACTTCCAAATTAAGTTTTTCATCATAAGATTGCATCAAGGCATCAACAATATGTTGGTAAAAGCTTTGTTTTGACTATAAGCATGAGGAGAATTAACAACAGATTGCAACAAGGAAATACAACCTATTAAAGAGAAATTATCATAATCAAATTCCTTGAAGTACGAGATAGTGGGTTCAATGTTATTGGAAGTTGGGGATTCTTCAATCTCACTTTTACCAATTTTAACATTAAGATCTAAAGACTCCGAATTCTTGGGACGCCTTCTAGGCAAAGTTGATTCATCATCAGTCCCATAATCATCAAAATTCATATTGCAAAACATAGATCTAATCGGAGACGCATCAATAACTTTACGATCCTCATCATTATTTTCATGGAAACTAGAAGAACACTCTTTTATAAAGCTTTGTTTTTTAGCACGCAATCTAGCGGTTCTTTCCTTGCACTCGTCAATGGAAATTTTCATTACTTTGAGAGACTCATTGATATCATGCTTAGGAGGGGAAGATCTAATTTTAAGAGAATCAACATCAAGCGAAAGTCTATCAATGTTCCTAGCCAAATCATCAACTTTGAGCAATTGTTCTTCAAGCAAAGCATTAAAATTCTTTTGAGAAATCATAAATTCTTTCACACTATTCTCAAAATCAGAGGGCATCTTATTAAAATTACCATAAGAATTATTGTAGGAATTTCCATAATTATTAGAGGAATTACTAGGGAACGGTCTAGCATTAAAATTTCCTCTATAAGCGTTGTTTCCAAAACTATTTCTACCAACAAAATTCACATCCATAGATTCATTATTATTCTCAATCAAGGAAGACAAAGGCATATCATTGGGATCAAGAGGAGTATTTTTAGTAGCAAACATCTTCATAAGTTCATCCATCTTTCCACTCAAAACATTGATTTCTTCTATAGCATGCACTTTTTTACTAGAAGATCTTTCGGTGTGCCATTGAGAATAATTAGCCATAATATTATCAAGTAATTTCGTAGCATCTCCTAACGTAATTTCCATAAACGTGCCTCCCGCGGCCGAATCTAAGAGATTTCTAGAAGCAAAGTTCAAACTGGCATAAAAATTTTGTATGATCATCCATAAATTCAAACCATGAGTAGGGCAATTGCGAAGCATCAATTTCATTCTTTCCCAAGATTGGGAAACATGCTCATGATCAAGTTGTTTGAAATTCATAATATCGTTCCTAAGAGTGATGATCTTAGCGGGAGGAAAATACTTAGAGATAAAAGCATCTTTGCACTTGTTCCAAGAATCAACACTATTTTTAGGCAAAGACGAAAACCAAACTTTAGCACGATCTCTAAGTGAAAACAGAAATAACTTCAATTTGACAATATTGTTATCCGGTATCTTTCTTCTTTTGCATATCACACAAATCAACAAAGTTGTTTAGATGAGTAGTGGCATCTTCACTAGGAAGGCCGGCAAATTGATCTTTCATAACAAGATTCACCAAAGCGGTATTGATTTCACAAGACTCAACATCATTAAGAGGAGCAATCGGAGTACTAAGGAAATCATTATTATTGGTATTCGAGAAATCACACAATTTGGTATTATCTTGCGCCATGGCAACAAGGAATCCAACAGACAAGCAAACAGAAAAACGGCAAGCGAAAAAGAGAGGAGGAGATTGGGAAAGTGAGGGCGAATAAAACGGCAAGCGTGAAGTGGGGGAGTGGAAAACGAGAGGCAAATGGCAAATAATGTAAATGCGAGGGAGATGGGTTTGTGATGGGTACTTGGTATGTCTTGACTTGAGCGAAGACCTCCCCGGCAACGGTGCCAGAAATCCTTCTTGCTACGTCTTGAGCTTGCGTTGGTTTTGTCGGCATTCTGGGAACGGGGGTCCCCAGACTTGCCTGCGTGCGGCCTGCAGCGTGGCTCAAAGGGGGCCCAGCACGGCCCATCTTCATCAACACAAGCTCAAGACCCTCGCGAGGGGCCAAGCCTTGCGGGGTGGGCGACAAGGAGCTTCCTCAGGCACGGCCTCGTCAGGCTGGCTCGCAAGGAGGCGGAGAGATCAAGGCGGGGTACCTCACGAGGTGCCCATGACGCAAGCCATGACGACCAAGGGCGCCAGGCAGGCGCCAGCCCACGCAGTGTCCTCCTTTCCTCTTTGGTGGGAGCAAGCGCAGGCGAGAGCATCAAGCAAAGGCATCCATTTCGGTGCAACAAGACTCAGACCAGCCCAACGGCAGGAAGGAAGTCATTGTGGAGCACAAGCAGGCGTCACCACCAGAGCCTTTGACAGGCGAGGACCAACTTTAGTTAGGATAAGTGTACTAGATGTTCCCCTTCAAAATGGCCAATTGTTGGCGCCCTTCCCGCTCAATATTTGGGAAGAGGCCCTGGGCCTTTGCCTATAAATAGGACTAGCTACCCCCAGGGTAGAGGCATCTGGAAGAGAGCAATCAAGTAGCATCATAGCAAGAGAGAAGGGCGACTGAACTCCTCCTAGCAGTTCATCGCCCTAGCCAAGAACAGGCCCTCGCGAGGCTGTTCTTCCTTGTATTGTTCATCATCATCAGCCCAAGAGGCAATCCACCACACCACAAACTAGAGTAGGGTATTACACCACAATGGTGGCCCGAACTAGTATAAGCCCTGTGTCTCTTGTGTTGTTCCTTTCGTAGTTTAGATCCTAGCGAGGCGGCGAGGTGCAGGTAGGTAGAGGGCGAAATCTCCGCGTGCACCCCAGTGTTCGAACCTCAAGGGTCTGCCGGAACCCGAAATCCGACATTTGGCGCGCCAGGTAGGGGTGCGCCGGAATTCGTCTTCCGCCGCCCTGTTCTTCTCCGACCATCGCATCCATGTCTGACGCTCGTCGGGCCCGCGCCAAGTGCCGAGCCACCCTCGCTTCCTGTGTCGCCCAGATGGCTCCCGTTGGCGGGCGCCCTCGTCGTTCCCCGTTACCTGCCATCAACGCCGCCACCGGCCCGGCGGGGAACGAGCAGCAAGCATCGTTCCAGCATCTCTCCGTGAGGCAAGACGGCCGCACTGCTACCCCCTCGCTCACCCCAGCTGGTTCTTCGTCTCATGCATTCCGCGCGCCCATGGAGGCTCAATCTGCGCTCATCGCGGCAAACGAGCTCCTGCGCTACCATCCCGTCAACGACGTCTATGAAGAATGGCTCGACCGCGTCGTCGACCTCGTCCGTGCCGCAGGGGGCTCTCCTGCGCCGTCCGTCCCACTGCACCGCACCCGCCCTGCGCATGCAACAAAGCTCCGGGGGCGCCCCAGCCGCCTCCTCCTTAAGAAGGCGCCCTGGCCCCAAGGCGGGTGGCCCCTGGGCGGAACCTGCTCCGTCAGGCCCCAGCGCGGCAAGAGCAGAGCTGCCAAGAAGTTCCTCGCCCGGAAGAAGCTGCCCGAGTGCTCCCTGCTCCAGCTCGTCGTGATCACGCTCCTGCGCCAGCACGTCAAGACCCCGCGCTGCTCCCAGCTGCAGCGCATGGGGACCCGCAGGACCAAGCTCTTCTTCACCCAAGGCCTCCAGTGGCCACAGCAGGCTGCCGCGCGTTCACCACCGAGCTGCGCAGCGTCGCGTGGCCCGGCAAGTTCAAGCCAGACCTGCCTCCTCGCTACGACGGTACGGCCGACCCCGTAGAGTTCCTCTAGCTCTACGAGCTGGGCATCGAAGCTGCCAACGGAAACGAGAAAGTCATGGCAAACTGGATTCCCATGGCGCTCAAGGACGGGGCACGCACCTGGCTCCTGAACCTGGCTCGAGGCACGATCCCCTCCTAGGACGAGATGCACACTCGCTTCATCGCCAACTTCCAGGGTACTCGTGACCGGCCACCCGCCGTGAGCGACATGCGCCGTATCAAGCAGCAACCAGGGGAGACCCTGCAGAAGTACATCCAGCGCTTCAACAACGCATGCCTCAAGATTCCCAAGGTGACTGAGGAGGCCATCATCTCAGCCTTCTCCGACGGCGTGCGTGACGTCAAGATGAAGGAGGAGCTGGCGATGCATGAAGACATGTGCACTTCCTTGGAGCTGTTCAACTTGGCGACCAAGTGCGCTAGGGATGAGGAAGGGCGTCTCTCCCTCCTCGAGCTGCCTGCCGCAGAACCAGAAGAGAAGAAACCCAAGGCCAAGGATGTGAAGCGCAAGGGGGCTGCCGTGCTCGCGGCAGAACCAGACACCAAGCGGGGCAGAGATTAGCCCGAATCTTCCAAGGGCAGTAGGTACTGCGTGTACCACGACCTCCACACCCACAGCACCAATGAATGCCAAGAGATCCGAGCCGTGCGTGAAGGAAGGATCGGCTGACGTCTCGACCGCAGCGACCGGGGCTACGGTCGAGGAGGAGGAAGGAACGCAGGACGCTGGGAAGACCGCGGCCCATGCCAAGGGTGGCGCGATCGACCTCGCGAGGATCGCTGGCAGGACCCGCCAAGCGAGGGAGACTAGAGGGATCAGCCTCGCGAGGATCGCCTGCAAGGCAACACAGGCCTCCCTCCGCTGCTGCCGCAGCCAAGGAGAAATGAGGACCTTCATCAGGACGAGGGGACTGGGGGCTTCCAGGAGCCACGCGCGATCGCCTGCATCTTGGGCGGACCTCAAGCCCCAGCCTCTCAATGCGTCTTCAAGCAGCTCACCCGCGAAGTGAGTGCAGTCCTCCCCAAGCTCGAAGCCACGCGCCCTCTCAGGTGGTCGGCGTGCGCCATCACGTTCATCTCAGCGGATCAGCTCAAGTGCGCGGCCACAGCCGGAGTCCTCCCAATGCTTTGTTCCGCAATCATCAGCAACGTGCTAGTCACCAGGACCCTCATCGATGGCGGGGCAGGACTCAACGTCCTGTCCGTGGAAACATTCAACAATCTCCAAGTGCCCTACAATCAGCTTCAGCCAACCAAGCCTTTCTCCAGAGTCACCGACGGCTCCACGGTCACGATTGGGCAGGTTCGCCTCCCTGTCACCTTCGGGGGGCGCGACAACTACCCCACCGGGCTCATCGACTTCGACGTCGCCCACATTCACCTGCCATACAACGCCATCCTCGGGTACCCAGCGCTGGCCAAGTTCATGGCTGTAACCCACCACGGCTACAACATCCTCAAGATGCCAGGAAGTGGCGGAGTCATCACGGTGCCATGCGAAGAAAAAGACGCGGTGTGCTCCCTAGAACGATCCTTTCAGGCCGCATCACTGGAAGACCCGGATCGTGGAAGTAGGAGGCTTCCCGAGACCGCCCCCAAGAAGAAGAAGACATCATCCGGTCCGGCCCCTCAGGAGGCAGGCCCTCAGGGCCCGCGCCTGCCCAGGGGGAACCTCCTTCCATCGCATAGGGAAGCGCAACCGGCGCCCTCCTCAGGCAGGGCTCGGGGGCTCTCCCCTGCAGGGCCGCCGACCTTGCCAAGGTCACGAGGGAGGCGCTTGGGTACCACTTGGAGGCGTGTTTCGAAGCATGTTTCCCTCAAGAATGAGCAAGGCAAGGAGGGCCAAACCCTCAGGAGTTCGTCAGCAAGGCCATTCAGGAGCTAAAGGAGTCAAGAGTCATGAGAGGCAGCCGCTGCTTACCCGCTGTGGCTCCCCATCCAGGCGAGGATGGTGGGCTGCGCATCTGCATCAACATACCAGGGCTCAACCGAGCCGCTTCTCAGGAGCGCCTCTGGCCCTCGCAAGTGGGGCGCTGCGAAGGTCCACCCCACAGCTCCGTTCGCATGCCGTACAGCTTGCCGAACGCGGCTGCCACGTACCAACGCCTCATGAGGGGCATCCTGGAGGCTCAAGAGGTCAGGCATTCCGCAGCCCTGGCGGAGATGGAGATGGTCCGCGAGGAGCCACCAGCGCCTCCGGAGCCTCCCGAGGCCCCAGGGCCTGGGGGCTCATGAGGATCGGCTCCTGCAGCCCACCGAGTCTACTACACCAACACCCCTTCGCCTTCAACATCATCAGGTGACATCTTTCAAGTTTCATTTCCAGCTGGGAGCGCCCCCCGGGGCTGCATTATTCCCAGGCCGCGTGGGTCTGTCCCTGCAGCGTGTATCCCTTTTATTTCATGTTCTTAGCCTACTTTGTTGGGGGCGCCCCTCAGGCTGCATCATCCCCAAGTCGCTCGGGCCAGACCCAGCTATGTCCGCCTTCCCAGCATCTATTTGAATGAATTCACTCCTCCGCGATTAACATGCTTGACCTAGTTGCCCGCTCAACTGACACCAACTGATGGAGCTGCTCCCAAACGACACGACGCTTGCGCATGGGTCCGTCCCTGCAACACCGACAAATCTGAATGACTGAGCTCTCGCTGCAGCAGCCCCGCATAGCGCCACCTCGTCGAGCCCTCAGTGCCTCACCACCCCTCCAGAGTAACCAATGGCTGACTGTCGATTGTCGTGGCAAACTCTCGTTCTTTCTGTGATGAGCCCGCAGGATCTCTTCAAGGAGCAGCGTCAGGCGAGGCCCTCACGGTGTCTTCTTCACTCTCGTCCACGCGAACCGCTTGCACGTTAAAGGGGGGGTACCTGAGCATCGCGACTTAGGGCTCCTACTGGCTCTCCAGCCCTCACCCTCTGGCCTTGACCACGGCATCGCGACCTGGCATACCAGCGACGGCCGAGACTCGCTCGAGGGCCGAGACCCGAGGACGTAGAGCAGAAAGGGGTGCAAAGGCGAGAGGGAAGGAGCACGCGAGGACCTCGCCAAGCAACCCCTCGCCTGCCGATGCATGGACCCGGCGACACACCAGGGAGCGGTCCCTGATTCTTGAGATAAGTCACCACCCGGAAGCCCCAGCTACCATGGCACCGTCCCCGCACCTAATGCAATCTCGTGTTAGCAACGTCGCTCTCCTTTCTCACCGAATGATGGCTACTTGAGCGCTAAGGGGGGCCTCCTGAGCATCGCGACTCAGGGGCTCTTACCGGACCTCGGGCCGCTCACCTCCTGGCCTTGACCACGGCATCGTGACCTGGCATACCAGCGATGGCTGAAGCCGCCTTGGGACTGGGACCTGTCGGTGCAGAGCATCAAGCCCTCGCAAGGTTCGAAAGAAAGAACTGAGCTAAGACGGAATGAGCAACTAGCGCTACTCCATGGCGAGGGTTATATTAACAAATAGGACTGCAGGCACCTTACAAGCCCCCACGGGGCGCGTTTTTGATTCCTCGTAGGGAACAAATCCTAAAGAACGCTAACTACACGCGCCCCTACAAAAGACGCCATCATCAATAGTGGGCCGCCCGGCATCGGCGCAACCCCATCCAGATCAGAGGCGGCGATGGCCTGACAAGCCCGCCCTGCTCCGGGAGCGGCGCAGGCTCGGGGGCTCGTAGCTGTCGTCGCTCATCTCCGGAGTCGCGAAGAGCCCGGCGGAGTCGCTGGATCCTCCGGCGCCTCCACCGCCTGAGGAACTGCCAAGGGAGAGGTTAGCCGTCCTAGGCCTCGCCGTAGCGGGGTCCCGACCACCTCTCCCAGGCCAGCACTCCAGCCGGCAACCCTCCGCATCGAAGACCTTGAAGAACATCACCGAAGCACCGTCATACTCCAGGTGGATCGCGAGGGCGCCCCTTGTCTTGCAGACCCGGGCGATCTCGCCCCAGCCTCGAGTCATGAAGACCTCGCCCGGGGCAACGACCGCGACCTCTGCCCGGTCGCGAGGGTGCTGTAGCCGGTGTGCTGCAGCCAGAGCCCCAGGAGTTCCCCCTGCGAGATGACGGAGGCGAAGAAAGGAGGAAGGCGAATCCAAGACTAAGGAGGCATGGCGGCGTGAAGCACGAACTCTTGGGAGGAGCCCTCGGCATGGACTCAAGGGGGAAAGACGCACACCTTCGTGACACGCCGGCGCCGGCGGCGGCGCCGCCCATGGTGTTCGGCATCGACTCCTTCAGAGCCCTCGATGTGGGCATACAAGGGAAGCGGGAACCCTGGTGGTGGCCACTCGCACCAGGGCCTCGACACTTCCTGATGGGCGCCCTCACCCTGATGGCAGAGGGCTAGCCGTTTCTTCGGCGAAAGCGGGTCAGGACCCTCTTGGGGAGCCTTTCCCTTCTCTGCCGCAGAGAACCGGCAGATCGGAGCCATTGCAGCAAGACGGAGCAAGGACCAGGAAGAAGGAGAAGCAAGAAGAGATGGACCAGAAGGGCGCGCACCGTTCCGTACTTATGGCCGGCAAAGGCCAACCGTCAGCTCCACGATCATAGGTAATCATGACCCGCTTTGCATGCAGGGACTTGTCAAACCCGTGCGGTTGCCGAGGCGTTGTGGAAAGTGGAAGCACCCACATCCAATCAACCGCCACGCGGCGCCCAAGGCCGCGGGCTGTTAGGGCCTGCGGCGCTTCGCACTTTCCCTCGCCTCTCTGCTCGGCCAAGTCCGGGCGCGCCTTGGGCCCGGGGGCTACTATCAGCGTTCTGGTAATGGGGGTCTCCAGACTTGCCTGCCTGCGGCCTGCAACGTGGCTCAAACGGGGCCCAGCATGGCCCATCTTCATCAACACAAGCTCAAGACCCTTGCGAGGGGCCAAGCCTCGCGGGGTGGGCGACAAGGAGCTTCCTTAGGCCCGGCCTCGTCAGGCTGGCTCGTGAGGAGGCGGAGAGATCAAGGCGGGGTACCTCACGAGGTGCCCATGACGCAAGCCATGACGACCAAGGGTGCCAGGCGGGCGCCAGCCCGCGCAGTGTCCTCCTTTCCTCTTTGGTGCAAAGGGAGCAAGCGCAGGCGAGAGTATCAAGCAAAGGCATCCATTTTGGTGCAACAATACCAAGACCAGCCCAACGGCAGGAAGGAAGTCATTGTGGAGCCCAAGCAGGCATCACCACCAGAGCCTTGACAGGCGAGGACCAACTTTAGTCAGGATAAGTGTACTAGATGTTCCCCTTCAAAATGGCCAATTGTTGGTGCCCTTCCCGCTCAATATTTGGGAAGAGGCCCAGGGCCTTTGCCTATAAATAGGACTAGCCACCCCCAGGGTAGAGGCATCTGGAAGAGAGAAATCAAGTAGCATCATAGCAAGAGAGAAGGGGGACTGAACTCCTCCTAGCAGTTCATCGCCCCAGCCAAGAACAGGCCCTTGTGAGGCTGTTCTTCCTTGTATTGTTCATCATCATCAGCCCAAGAGGCAATCCACCACACCACAAACTAGAGTAGGGTATTACACCACAATGGTGGCCCAAACTAGTATAAACCCTGTGTCTCTTGTGTTGTTCCTTTTGTAGTTTAGATCCTAGCGAGGCGGCGAGGTGCAGGTAGGTAGAGGGCGAAATCTCCGCATGCACCCCAGTGTTCGAACCTCAAGGGTCTGCCGGAACCCGAAATCCATCAGGTTTTCCTCGAAGAGGAGAGGGTGATGCAGCAAGTGTAGCGTAAGTATTTCCCTCAGTTTTGAGAACCAAGGTATCAATCCAGTAGGAGGCTCCTCAAAAGTCCCACGCACCTACACAAACAAACTGAGAACTCACAACCAACGCAATAAAGGGGTTGTCAATCCCTTCACGACCACTTGCAAAAGTGAGATCTAATAAAGATAGTAAGATAAGATAAATATATTTTTGGTATTTTGTAATATAGATGCAAAAAGTAAAGATGCAAATAAAGGTAGATTGAAAGCAAATATGATAAGAGATAGACCCGGAGGCCATAGGTTTCACTAGAGGCTTCTCTCAAGATAGCATAAGTATTATGGTGGGTGAACAAATTATTGTCGAGCAATTGATAGAAAAGTGCATAGTTATGAGATTATCTAGGCATGATCATGTATATAGGCATCACGTCCATAACAAGTAGAACGACTCCTGCCTGCATCTACTACTATTACTCCACACATCGACCGACTCCTGCTTGCATCTAGAGTATTAAGTTCATAAGAACAGAGTAACGCATTAATCAAGATGACATGATGTAGAGGGATAAACTCATTCAATATGATATAAACCCCATCTTGTTATGCTCGATGGCAACAATACAATACGTGCCTTGCAACCCTTTCTGTCACAAGATAAGGACACCGCAAGATTGAACCCAAAGCTAAGCACTTCTCTTATGGCAAGAAAGACCAATCTAGTAGGCCAAACCAAACTGATAATTCGAAGAGACTTGCAAAGATAACTCAATCATACATAAAAGAATTCAGAGAAGATTCAAATATTATTCATAGATAAACTTGATCATAAACCCACAATTCATCGGATCTCAAAAAACACACAGCAAAAAGAGTTTACATCGAATAGATCTCCACAAGAGAGGGGGAGAACATTGTATTGAGATCCAAAAAGAGAGAAGAAGCCATCTAGCTAATAACTATGGACCCGTAGGTCTGTGGTAAACTACTCACAACTCATCGGAGGGGCAAGGATGTTGATGTAGAGGCCCTCCGTGGTTGATTCCCCCTCCGGCAGAGTGCCGGCAAAGGCTCCAAGATGGGATCTCGCGGTTACGGTGGTGGAAATTGTGTTTCGTGGTGCCCCTGGATGTTTTCGGGGTACGTAGGTATATATAGGAGCAAGAAGTACGTCGATGGCCGCCCGAAGGGCCCACGAGACAGGGGGCGCACCCTACAGGGGGGCCTCCTATCTCGTGGCTTCCTCGGAAGCTTCTTGACTTGCACTCCAAGCTCTCGGATCACGTTCGTTCCAAAAATCGCGCTCCCGAAGGTTTCATTCCGTTTGGACTCTGTTTGATATTCCTTTTCTTCGAAATACTGAAATAGACAAAAAAACAGCAATATGGGCTGGGCCTCCGGTTAGTAGGTTAGTCCCAGAAATGATATAAATGTGTAAAATAAAGCCCATAAACATCCAAAAGGGGTAATATAATAGCATGGAACAATCAAAAATTATAGATATGTTGGAGACGTATCAACAACCCACCCGACAAGGTACGCTTTTCGCTCCGACTGCTTCTCATTCATGCTCCGACTGCACTTGAGGTTGACCGACTCTCATTCGACCAATTTGTTCCACAGGTGTTTACTGAGATGCATTCGATGCCCAATGGCAAGCAGGATTTGGAGCAGGCCCAGGAGGGGGAGGACAGCGCGGAAGATAGTGACGAGTGGGATTCTCAGGAAGACGACGATGAGGAGGAGGAGAGCGAGGAGTCAGACGAGGAGGAGGAAGTCGACTCGCCGCCACGCTTCGAACATCGATCCAAACAGAAGCATGACCCAGCCGGCGGGCGCGGGAAAGGTGTGGGTCCGAGTTCCAATACTCAGAAGCGCACTCGGACGTCGACTCCGGAGCCGACGGAGAAGGTGGCCAAGCAGCCTAAAGTTGCTCCCTCCTAGGCCCGGAAGACACTGCCGCGCATCAAGATGGACGTCCCCGTTGCCTCAGGGTGGGTATCTTGTTTGTGTTTCCGTAAGTCGACTGAAGATTTTCTTGATCTGACCGACCAATCGTTGTGTCTTTCCAGCCCCACCTCTGCTACCACTGACATGGACATCGACAAGGCACCAGGAGATGAAGAGGCCACCTCACGAGCTGGTAAGTTCGTTCGACCGAGTTCTGTTTAGTCGAGTGGATGGCCAATTGACTGAAAACTTGACATTTCTCTTCTTATGTAGCTCCACAAGATATCGTTGTGCTTCCTGATGACGAAGAAGAAGAAGTGCCTCTGCAGGAGAGGGGGAAGAGGAGTGGAAGCTCAAGCAGGAAGAAGCTTGAAGTCCAGGTCCCTCAGTCGACACCGGCGCCTGAGGCGATAGTCCGGAACAACGTCACATTCGCTAACCAGTTGACGACTGATCGTCCGTCGGGGTCGACTGCGCAGACACCTGCTGCATCAGTGCAGCTCCACTCATCTGACCCGACAGCTACTTCGACCCCTCTAGAGCCATCCCTCTTTGCTACATATCAAACTCCAGACGACTCACCGGGTGCTGCTAGGGAAGCTCTTCGCCAGGCAAACATTGTCATGGAGCAGGTGAAAGTGATGCATGAAGCCAGTCAGATAGCTTACAACGCTAGCACTGCTCTTCAGACCAATGTTCAGGTCAGCAAAATTCCAACTGAAATTTTTGAATGTCACTTTATATCTGATCACCCAGTGGGTGTTCCTTCATTTAGAACTCAGGAAATCTTCAATTCTGCACTTTTTGAATCAGTGGGGGCACGTCGAGTTCACCCACTAGGTGTAGTCCCCGAGACCACAGTCGGCTGCTGGCAGTCGGCCGAGGTCTAATGATGTGTCTCTCTTTCTTTCTTTTTTTTGAACTCATGCTGAGTATTGATCTGATCCAGTGGGGGCACGCTAAGTGCACCCACTGGGTGTAGTCCCTGAGACTACTGTTGAATATTTGATTTGGCAGTAGTCTTAGAGTAATTCTTTGCTTTCACTCGGCGCTTCGATCTATCGACTAACATGTCTGTCTTTCTGGCTGCAGAGGTCTTGTGATGTTGGAGCTCGGCTCAGCGAGTTAAAGAAGAAGCATATCAGCGTTGAACTTGACCTCGAACTTGCGAAGAAGAATCTGAAGACTGCCCAACAAGAAATGGCCATCATGGGAGGTAATCACTCGACCATCCTGTCTGTTTTGTAGCTTCATACTTCACGCTAGTTTTTCCTTCAGTCTGTTTGAACCAAGTGATTTTACACGAACAGATGTGCGTAGTGAAAATCGTCAATTTCAGTCTCGTCTGAAGAGTGTTGTTTGTTTAGAGAGGATGAAGGAGGCTTTAGAGCAGAAGGATCTGGATCTGGCAGCCGCTCAGAAGGAAGCACGCGAGAAGACGAAGCTTGCGGACCAGAAGCTGGCTTTGGTCAGCAAACTGGAGGAGGAGAACGCGAAGCTGAAGGCTGCCATCTCAGACGCCAATCGGGAAGTTGAGCAACTGAAGAAGGACAAGAAAAATCTGACCACTGAAGTTGGCGGCCTTAAGACCAAGACCGACAGGCTAGAGTCCTATCTGGAGCAACTCACCGCCAAACTTGTTCTGAAGCTTGAAGGTATGATCAGTCGACTCATCACTTTGTCGCCGATTGATCTTTGTTATCTCGTCGTCGATTCATCACTTTTTGCAATGGGACAGAACTATGTCAGGACTTCGAGGTTGAAACTGGGTGGGTCGAGACATGTATCGACCCCATCAACTGTCCCATGAAAGATGAAGTTGCAATGAACTTGCTTCGACTAGAATCGCGCTTGGACGGTGCAGTCGACTATCTGGCTCGGCTGAAGGCGGCGATGGCCCGAGTGGACACTGAGCTCTGGCCTCGGGAGGAAATGTCTCAAAACCTCGAGTCCTTGATGACTCGGCTAAACCAGATTCCAGGTCGAGTGTAAGAGTGGAAGAAATCTTTTGCCCGATGTGGTGCTGATGTCGCTTTGTCTCTCGTCCGAGTGCACTACAAGGAGTCTAAGGAAGACAAGTTGGCAGCTCTCAAAGTGGCAAACACTAAGAAGCACTCCTTCCAGGATTCATGGACACTTTCCTCGAGGTAGCCACTTGCATCGCCGACAGCATCGACCTCGACAGCTTCTGCGACCCAGCCAGTCCTCCTTGCGCCGAGTGATAAAAAAACATTATGCTATCACTTTTATTTGCCTCGGTATGCCGAGTGAATTTGTAACCGTTAAAACTCCTTCAGGCCTGATGCCCGAGCACTTTATTCTGCGGTTAAGAAACTTTGGATTTGTCATCTCATAAATTGAGTCTGTCTTTGAACGAAAATCGTTTTCCCCTCAAATTGTTGTCTGTTTGCTTGTTGCAGCTTCTGGAGAAGGATGTCCAGTCGATTGATCGGGCGATCCTTGAGCAACCTTGATCAGCTCATCAGCAAGGCGTTCAGCAATGGTCTTGGTGTTCCAGTCGACTAATCGGGTGATCTTCGAGTAGCATTGATCAGCTCATCAGCAAGGCACTCAGCAATGGTCTTGACATTCCAGTCGGCCGATCAGGTGATCCTTGAGTAGCATTGATCAGCTCATCAGCAAGGCACTCAGCAATGGTCTTGACGTTCTAGTCGGCTGATTGGGTGATCCTTGAGTAGCATTGATCAGCTCATCAGCAAGGCATTCAGCAATGGTCTTGACGTTCCTGTCAACCGATTGGGTGATCCTTGCGAAGCATTGATCAGCTCATCAGCAAGGCACTCAGCAATGGTCTTGACGCTCCTGTCAACCACCCGGTAAGGTTTTTCAAACTTAGGCGAGCACTGGGTTGCAGCTAAGCCTCCAAGTGGGAGGATTGCTGACCACCCGGTAGGATTTTTCAAACTTAGGCGAGTGTGGGACTGCAGTTAAGCCCCCGAGTGGGAGGTTTGCTCTCCACTCGGTAGGATTTTTCAAACTTAGGCGAGTACGGGACTGCAGCTAAGCCCCCGAGTGGGAGGTTTGCTCTCCACTTGGTAGGATTTTTCGAACTTAGGCGAGTACGGGACTGCAGCTAAGCCCCCGAGCGGGAGGTTTCCTCTCCACTCGGTAGGATTTTTCGAACTTAGGCGAGCACTGGGCTGCAGCTAAGCCCCCGAGTGAGAGCTTTGCTCATCACTCGGTGGGATATTTATCGCTTAGGCGAGCACTGGGCTGCAGCTAAGCCCCCGAGTGAGAGCTTTGCTCAGCACTCGGTGGGATTTTTATCATTTAGGTGAGCATTGGGCTGCAGCTAAGCCCGCGAGTGAGAGCTTTGCTCATCACTCGGTGGGATTTTTATCGCTTAGGCGAGCACTGGGCTGCAGCTAAGCCCCCGAGTGAGAGGCAGACTCATTGCTCGATAGGATTTTTATCACTTAGGTGAGCACTGGGCTGCAGCTAAGCCCCCGAGTGAGAGGCGGACTCATCACTCGGTAGGATTTTTATCACTTCGTCTTAGGCGAAATAGATTCGTAGCTAAGGTAATTCGTACAAAAGAATAAACAACAATCATTCGGAAGAAGTAAATTATGTCTTTTGATAGTAAAACTAAAAGGTATTTCTTATTACATCTCATCATTCTAAATATTTAAGAATAGAAAGGGCAGAGCAGATCCACATTCCAGGCGCGTGGCTCATCTTTATTATATTCGATGTTGAAGAGACGGTATGCTCCATTGTGGAGCACCTTGGTGATGACGAAAGGGCCTTCCCAAGCAGGAGCAAGCTTGTGAGGTCTTTGCTGGTCCACTCGAAGAACCAGGTCTCCTTCTTGAAATGCTCGACCCCTCACATTTCTAGCGTGCAATCTACGCAAGTCTTGCTGATAAATGGTCGACCGGATCAAGGCCATCTCTCTTTCTTCTTCCAAGAGGTCGACTGCATCTTGCCGAGCTTGCTCTGCTTCTTCTTCTGAGAAGAGTTCGACTCGAGGTGCGTTGTTGAGCAAATCACTGGTGAGCATAGCTTCAGCTCCATAGACGAAGAAGAATGGAGTCCTTCCAGTCGACCGGTTAGGGGTTGTCCTCAACCCCCACAGCATAGATGGGAGCTCGTCGACCTAGGCTCCTGCTGCATGTTTCAGGTCATGCATCAACCGAGGCTTCAATCCTTTGAGAATCAATCCATTCGCCCGCTCGGCCTGTCCATTCGACTGAGGATGAGCGGCCGAAGCGTAGTCGACTCTCGTGCCTTGGGAGGCGCAAAAGGCTTTGAATTCTTCAGAATCGAAGTTCGAGCCATTATCCATGATGATGCTGTGCAGAACGCCATATCTGAATATAAGTTCCCTGATGAAACTCACAGTTGTGCTTGCTTCAAGGCTTTTGATGGGCTTGGCTTCGATCCACTTGGTGAACTTGTCGACTGCTACCAGCACATGAGTAAATCCACTCATGCCTATCTTCTAAGGTCCAACCATGTCCAGTCCCCAGGCGGCAAAAGGCCAGATGAGTGGAACTGTTTTTAGAGCCGACGCAGGTTTATGAGACATGTTGGAGTAAAACTGGCAGCTTTCACACTTGTCCACTATTTCCTTAGCCATCTCGTTGGCCCGCGGCCAATAAAATCCAGCTCGGTATGCTTTGGCCACGATGGTCCGAGAGGACGCGTGGTGACCACAGGTCCCCGAGTGAATATCATTGAGGATCACTCGACCTTCCTCTGGCGTGATACACTTCTGGCAAACTCCAGTTGCACTTTCTCTGAACAACTGCCCCTTTATCATAGTAAAGGCCTTAGATCACCGGACGACCTGTTGAGCCTCTTCTTCTTCCTCCGGAAGTTCTTTCCTAAGAATGTATGCGATGTACGGCACTGTCCAGTCGGGAGTGATGACCAGAACCTCCATGACTAAGTCGACCACGGACGGGATGTCAACTTCAGTCGGATCTATAGCACTCTTGGGCTGTGGCGACTCTTCTGTGGAGGGATCCTCCTGAACCGAAGGTGAATGAATATGTTCCAGAAACACACTGCGGGAATGGCCTCTCTCTTGTAACCTATCTTCGCCAACTCATATGCAGCTTGATTTTTCAATCGGGGCACATGGTGAAGTTCCAACCCCTCGAACTTCTTTTCCAGCTTCCTGACAGCGTTGCAGTAACTAGTCATGGCTGGACTTCTGACATCCCATTCCTTCATCACCTGGTTAACCACCAAATCTGAATCACCATACACCATGAGGCGACGGACGCCGAGTGAGATGGCCATACGGAACCCATATAGAAGTGCTTCGTATTATTGGAGGAATCAAAGTGAATCTGGAGAACGTAATTGAGCTTGTCTCCACGGGGGACACCAATACTACTCTAGCACCTAACCCGTTTAGCATCTTGGAACCATCGAAGAACATAGTCCAATATTCCTTGTGAACTTGAGTCGGTAGTTGCTGTTCAACCCACTCGGCAAGGAAATCCGCGATTGCTTGGGACTTGATAGCTTTCTTTGCCTCAAACTAGATGTCTAGTGGAAGGAGTTCAATCGCCCATTTTGCTACTCATCCAGTTGCATCTCTGTTA
This sequence comes from Triticum aestivum, assembly GCF_018294505.1. Lineage (NCBI taxonomy): Eukaryota > Viridiplantae > Streptophyta > Magnoliopsida > Poales > Poaceae > Triticum > Triticum aestivum. The sequence goes on from NC_057795.1 coordinate 182,456,945, forward strand.
TTCAGGATCTCAAACAACAGTGCGTCGCTGACGACTGTAATAGAGTGATCAGAGAAGTAATGTGCAACCTGCTTCATGGTCATGTAAATTCCATAGACAAGATTCTGATAATGAGGATAGTGCTGCTTGGACGGAGTCAAAACATCAGAGAGATAATTAACTGGGCGTTGAACCTTGTACGCTTTTCCTTCTTCTTCTCGCTCGACCGTGAGTACTGTACTGACAACTTGTCCAGTGGCTGCAATGTAAAGCAGTAAAGGCTCTTTGCTGATTGGCGCAGCGAGCACCGGCTGGGTGGAAAGCAGGGCTTTGAGCTCTGCAAACGCTGCATCAGCTTATTCAGACCACTTGAACTTATCAGATTTCTTCATCAATCGGTAAAGAGACAAGGCCTTTTCACCAAGACGAGAGATGAATCAACTCAAGGCGGCCAAACAACCAGTCAGCTTCTGAACATCAGGCACTCGCACGGGGCGTTTCATTCGGAGGATGGTATCAACATTTTCTGGATTGGTGTTGATCCCTCGTTTGGAAATGAGAAAACGGAGCAGCTTTCCTCCTGGAACTCCGAATGTGCACTTTGACGGATTAAGCTTGATATCGTACCTTCTTAGGTTGGCAAAGGTTTCTGCAAGATCAGTCAATAGGTCGGAACCTTTGCAAGACTTGATCACGATATCATCCATGTATGCTTCCACATTCCGACTGATTTGGGTGAGCAGGCACTTCTGGGTCATTCTCATGAACGTGGCTCCGGCATTTTTAAGACCGAATGGCATGGTGACATAGCAAAAGCACCCGAATGGGGTGATGAAGGCTGTTTTTATTTCATCGGGACCATACAGTCGGATCTGATGATACCCAGAATAGGCATCTAAAAAATACAATTGCTCACACCCCGCATTCAAGTCAACAATCTGATCGATACGGAGGAGAGGGAAGTGATCTTTCGGGCAGGCCCGATTGATATGCTTGAAATCAATGCACATGCGAAGTGAATCGTCCTTCTTGGGGACCATGACGACATTGGCAAGCCAATCGCACTACTAGGAAAAGGCCTACTAATGGCGCACCGGTTTTGCCTACTAATGGCGCACTACCGGTGCGCCATTAGTAGCACGCCATTAGAATGTTTTACTAATGGCGCACCACTGGTGCGCCATTAGTATCTGGTATACTAATGGCGCACCTGGCAGTGCGCCATTAGTATGTAACTCCATGCGCCATTAGTATGCCTCCTGGGGGGCCATATGTAACCATGTGCTTTGTCACACTAATGGCGCACTCTGCCTTGATGCGCCATTAGTATCCTTTGGCATACTAATGGCGCACTCTGCCTTGATGCGCCATTAGTATGAATATTTGGTTTTTTTTTGCTTTTCTGATTTTTGCATAGGTTACAAAATATATTATTGGACAGAATATAGACAGCAGCACACAGCAACATCAAATTCATCGAATACAATAGAAGATTAGTCTCCGAATACAATTCATCATATTAGTCTCCGAATTCAAAAGACCAAACAAAGATAAAACATTACACGTCTCAAGACCGCGAGTATCGAGTTTGTCTTCACATTACAAGTCGATATCGATCATCTAAACTACCATCACATAAAAGAGAGTTGTGGTCATCACGATGAGCATCATCACGATCAAACTGGTCTTCATCCGGTTCCTCCAACGCTCCCTCCTCTCTCCCGCTAGATAGCAGGCATATCTAGATTCGGCCTCCACCCTAGTGGTGTACCCTTTGTAACTGTTACCGCTGAAACGGTGAACCTGTCTCCGACACTCCTCCCAGTCGCCGTAGACTCCGGGAACCTTACCCTTGTACACAAGCCAAACAACAGACAATACATAAGCAATATGTAAGTATGCAACAAAAGGATCGGAAGAGAAAAGCAAGACATTAATAGCACGATTCATGGTCCTACTAATAAATAGCATCGATTACATCTAAGTTGAACGACTGTCCAGACCAAAGAGACATACGAATTCATTAAAGTTTAATTACAACATGAGCCAATCAATGTTTCAGAACTACACATCACTACTTTCGACTTGACTCATCGGACAGGAGCATGGATGAAGCCACCGTCTGTCGTGATGGTCATGAAATCGCGGTCATTGTCACCCTGCATTTGTAGCATTCCATCTATCTCATTGTTGGACGGTTGATATCTGAGGTAGAACTGCCCCGACGTATGAAGGACATCTTGATGGATGATGTCCGCAAAGTCCGACTGGATGCGAAAAATTCTTGTCCGAGGTCCGCGTCCTGGATTGCCGACAAGTTCGTGGCCCAATCTTTGAGATTATCTGGTAGCATAAGTTGATGATGGTCCCTTACGATCGCCCGCATGTGATGGAGAGCGTAGTAAGCATCCTTCTGACCACCAGGCGGCTGCTTGATGCAGCAGAACTTCGTATTGTGTGAGAACATGTGCTTGCCGTACTTATGAACAGTCCCGGTGAAGGTGCCTCCAGATTTGGCGTAGCCGGGGAGAACATCATCAAGAACTTTCTTGACATTTGTGTAGTCTATCTTGGAGTTACGGTTCGGGTAGAAATACGTGGCCATGGAATATTTCGGCTTAAGAGGATGAGTGTGCAATGTGTGTCACTACACAGAACACGGAATGTTAGAAAAAAAGAACGATCGAAATCTAAGAAATCATATGTTACGGGGCGGTTAAGGGATGACTTACTCGGGAAAGTAAGTCACAAGGAAGTTATGCTTATCTAGGTTTGCCAGAATGACGCCTTCGAGGTGTGAACTCGCAACTTGGCGGTCCCCAGCGCTGCTCAAGTGCTTGGCACGCCTGTAGAAGGGGTCAACTATCACGATGTCCGGGGTCTTGTCTCTAATGATCCGCATCTCCATACTCAATGAAAACAGCCGAACGAAGGTGTAGTGAAGCGGATGAAGGTTAAACATAGCAAAGATGTCATCAAACCGCAGGACGATCGTACCCCCGATGTCGCCATCCACAAAGCCCTTGCCCTCTAGCACCTTTGCCACGAAAACCGGGTATGCCACATCCTTCTCTCTGAGATGCCGCTTCTCTAAAGAAAGAACACTGTCATGCAGACTCCGCATAGCACCGGTTGCAGCATTTAGCATATTTGGCGGTAGCATCGCCCTACCCGCCACATGCACCCTCCTCGAGATATCCTTAGGTGAAGGTGGCCCGTCCTAAGCACGGATCGAACTCGGTGCCTGCTGGCTCGCACCGGCGCCCTTGTTAGTCTTTCGTTTCCGTCCCTTCTTCTTGATCTCCTGTAATGGGATTGAGTTCTACTCACAGACCGCCTTCTTGAGCGTGTTGGGGCTGATAATATTTCACACCTCAGCTATCTGAGGCTCGGTGAAGGCGGGAGCTGGAGGCGTCTCCTGAGAACTGAACGCCAGACGACGCCTATTGCAATTGGATTTCTCCGCTGTACCAGCTAGATTGCGGTCGTCTTGGTTGGGTTCTTGAGAAAGAGGCCCGCAGAACTTGTCAGCGTACCCATGTTCGGCAAAGTACTTATCGACTTTGGAAAATGTACCGTCGTCGTTGTCATCGTCGTCCGGATCCTGTGCCATAGGGCTGTCCGGATCCTGTGACATAGGGATGTCCGACATAGGGTTGTCCGGTAGGTCCGGTAGCGTTGCGGCGTTCTTGCCATGGCTTGGCGCCGACACGACTGGCGGTCTTGTCTGTGGGGTGGTGTCCCCCGCCCCCAAACGAATCTGGCTCTTCGGCCAAAGCAGCGGCCAGTTTACGCAGGCGCTGAGGGTCATCTCATCTTCTTCGTCGGCCCCAGCGGGTCGAACCGGAGGTAACAGCTCATCGCAGCCTGGCAGCACCCGAACCACTTCAACCCTATACGCTATGGGTGGCATCGGATTACCGTGGAACATGCCGTTGCCCGGTTGAACGATTCTGCCCTTGGCGACATCGACCAACTCGGCGCCCATGAAGTGTAGAAGAGTGCAAGGAACGTCGGCGGTGCCCTGCGAAAACATGTACAGGGCGTCAGGGATGCCTAGTCAAAGGCAAGGAGATGAAGTCATCGGCCGAGAGGCTTAGTTACCGTGATGCCGTCGAGCTCGGCTAATGTCGAGGCACCACCAACGGCGGGCGTGCAACTGACGGTGGGGGCGCTTGCTGGCGAGGTGCCGGCCAGCGTACACCCGGGTGCATTAAGCTCCAATGCCCGTGCCGGCGCCGGAGACATGAATACCGCCTCCGCTAGAGACACCAATGGCGGCGCCGCCGGAGACACCAACGGTGCCGCCGCCGGAGACACCAATGGTGCCGCCGGAGACACCAATGGCGCTGCCTGCATGCTGTGCGAGTTGCTAGCCGTGAAGCTGGGAACCGGGGGAGGCCCCTGTTGGCCGCCCGCAATCCACGTCGTCATCCCATGAATCAACGTAGGCACCATGGCGTTGAGCTTCGTTCCCAGTTGTTGTTCCACTTGCTCTTGGACAAGCTCCGGAATCAGCGCCACTTGTGCCTTGAGTACTTCAACCTCGCGCGTCTGGCTTTCCGAGCTAGCCTTTTTCTCCTTCCGCACACCAGTGGTATAGTATGACCCCCATTTTGTGGACAAGCCTTTGCCGGCCACATGACCAGCTGACGTCGGCTTAGTGAGCTTATCCTTGCTTTTCATTATGTTCAACGTCCTATTTAAAGGGGTGTCGAAAGGGGAGCTCTGAGACGACCCCGTGCCACTGCTTTCAGTTTCCTGTGAAAGGCACGTGAACCATTTAGAAATATTGGGGATTAATTAGAGTGCAACCATATGGAGCTAATTACGCGGGGGTGTATTCCTTACCAGAACAAGCTCAAGCGCCCTGGTCTTCGGATCCATGGTAAGCTCCTTTGTTATCGGGTCCTCCTTGTACCGGGCCCTGACATAGTTCCTGGTCTGCTTGTTACCATTGTATTTCTCGAAGCGGGGCGGTAGGCCTTGCTCGGCACGCTCCGCGTCCTCCTAGTCCCATATAGGCTCTGCCACTCTATAACCGCCGGGACCGAGTTTGTGTTCCCCTAAGTTCAACTCCCGCATTTCTTTCCCCCACTGACTTGATTCGGAGTTTGCACTGCTCTCGCACTTTATCTTGAACTCCTTGTAGTCATCTTCGCTCATCAAAGGATATTTCTCCTTGATCTTCTCATAACTATCACCTTTATCAATCATTCTCTTCACCGCGCTTCTCCAAGTAGACAGGGCTGTGCTCATCTTCGTGAGGGCGACACTGTTCACTTTATTCCCTGAGAGGCGTGTGTTCTCAAATTCGGCGGGGAACTTGTATCGTTCGTGCAGCTTCGTGAAGAGGAGGTTCCGCAAATTCCCTCGGTCCTTATGCCTAAGGTTCTCGGTGTTGATCGAGACGGTGCTCCGGAGAATGCACCCGAGCTGAACCGAGTACCCCTTGACTATATGTTTGGGCTCCGTTGGATTCCCTTCGGAGTCCACTTGAGTGAATTCCTCCTTGAGGGTGCGGAGCGCATTCGGGCGCCGGTCATTCCTTTGCTTCTTCGGTTGGCTGCCATCTGTGTGTGCGCCACAATCATCAGTGGTGGCATCCTCGGCGGCACCATTAGTGGTGTCATCCCCGACGCCACTAGGGGTTGTGAAATCAGGATCGGTGTCTTCCGCGGCATCCTCATAGCGGTGAGGTTGTTCCTCCATCTCCTGGGATAGCTCCTAGAATTGCTTGCCGCCCGAACCGCCGACCTCATCGTTGTTGGCCATGTTTCGCTCTAAATAGGAAAACAGTTTGGTCAAAAAGTTGGTTTTTGTCAAGGAACAAGATCATGGTCTCATCATTTAGGGTTTGTCGACACCGAGGCATCCTAAAAGCTAAGCTTTTATCATTTAGGGTTTGTCGACGATGAGGCACCCTAAAAGCCTAAGCCGAGGCACCCTAGGTTGGGCCTAATCACTTGGCACTAATCACTTGGCTCTATTGCCACCTATGGTTTAATGCAGCAAGAATGGCGGGGCATTTGATCCTACTTAACTAAGTACTAAGATACCCCGGTCCATGCATTAGTCGCAAGTACCCCATATGTCCTATTTTTAGCAAAGTCATGCTAAAATTCATGGAAAATTTCAGCATGACCTTTGCTGAAAATAGGACATATGGAGTACCCGAATTTGCCGGAACGGAAGTTAATCAACATTCCGGGAAACTCAAGGGCCTCTCTGGGTACCTTCAAATTCATCACGACACGATGGTCGGAGACATGACCTTTGCAAAATGGTCGGAGACACGATGGTCTTTCTCAATGTGATCAATTGATGGATCAACACATAAAACATGTTCAATAAGTATGATTTATAGAGTCAACATTAGTATGAATATATATAAAGTTTTTCTTCATCAGCCAGGCCCATGCAAGTAACTGCATCCAGCAACAATTTCGGCTACTCTGTAACTAACTACACTCTGTATTTATAGATTCATTTCAGATGAGATCAGATAGAGCTCCAACTGTAGTTGCAGCTAAGGGATCCATGAGCCATCATGCCAGCCAGCCAGGAAATAAACTTTACTTTCCAAAGGAAATAAAAATACAATTCATACATACATACTTAAGCAGGTAGATAGATAGATAGATAGATAGATGAGCATGTTCAGTTTACAAGAATGAATATGAACAAGCAAAGAATGCATGCATGCATATCAAAAGTTGGCATCTACTACTACTGCTACTGCTTGCCTCTGCTGCTATTGAATATTTATAATTACCTAAAACTGTTCCTTCCACTACAAGTAAATGCAACTTTTCCATTAATTAAAACTAAATTGTTCCTTCATGATATTCTCTCTTCATCTACCCCTGGGAGTATTTCTAACATGAAAATCTCTGGTGAACTGCCTGATGATGTACTGGCAGTACAAGCTCTCTTCTTTTCTTACATCTGCTTGTTCTGTACCTTTTTCTGTTAACTGATTAAACATGCAGTGGAGTAGTGTATTGCAGTGCATGCAGTGGAGTAGAGCAGAGAATTTGCAAAGAACTATAGTATCACTGGAGTAAATTGCAGTAGTGCAAGTTTCAGTAGACCAGAGAATATCCCTACAGTAGTGCCCTCCAACAGTAGTTCTTGCTTGCAGTAGTTTTAGGGAGTACTGCAATTTTGCAAGTTTAAAGTAAAACGTTTCAGTTAATGCAAGTACTCCTCTTGCTCTCTACTTTCTCTCTTCTCTTCTTCAGTTAACTAACTGAATTTTACTGATGTTGTTGTTAACTGAATTTTGTGCAAATGATCAGCAACTGCATCAAACTAGATCAGCAAGAAACCAACAAACTAGATCAAAACTGCATCATTGGCAGTGATCAACAAACTGTAGCCAACTAGCCACCAACAGACCCAAAATTGTTTCCACAGAAAAAGGGGTCCAAAAATTTCATGCAAAGGAAAGGTTGAGACTTCATATCATCTTCATAGCCAAAATGAGAACATTCTTTCATGGAAAGATAGATAGAGGGTTGCATTCAAAACTGAAATGGCCATTTCAGAACATACAAACAGAGAATGTGCAGAAATACTACTCATTGATACTTCAAAGCATTTGCACAATGCCCTGATCTCATACTCTCCTAGTTCCAAGATGTGTGCAATATGACAACATGAGGAAGGATACGTTCATATCAGTGCAATGCTTTCTTCTCTATCGAATGACATAATGAACATACCAATTATCTTTCTTCTCGACCGAATGAGATCACAGAGTTGCATCTGAAAGAATCGGGGGCGAGCGGGAAGATGGAATCGGGGGCTCTGTACCTGCGGCGGCTGCGCCTGGAGGACGGCACCGTCGACGAACTCGAGGGCGGGGGCACCGGATGCTCCTCTCGTTGATGGGGGAGGGGAGAGGCTGGAGGCAAACCCTAGCCGCCAAGTGCATGAGTGCTGCAGCTAGGTGGAGTAACCTCTGCCGGAGACGATGGAGCAGGTGGCCGACGTCGTGGTTGGTGAGGAGCAGGTGGCCGGCGTCGTGGTTGGTGAGGAGAGCGCGAGGAAGAGCGCCCCGTCCGAGGAGGTGGTTGGTGCCTTGGTGGCCGGTGGCGGCGGAGGCCTGGAGGATGTGGAAGAAGGCGCAGACGGCGAGGAGGAGTCCGGCGAGGGTCAGGGCGGTGGGGGTGGGGGCGCGGGGGCGCGAGGGCAGCGGGGGTGGAGTCCAGTGAGGGTCGGGGCGGTGGCGTCGTGGGTCAGGGCAGCGCGCGGGTGGATCTGGTGGCGAGGGAGAGAGGGTCGAAGGGGATCTGGCGAGGGAGAGGGAGGATAGCTAGGGGGAGGGTTCTAATGGCGCACCGTCCAGTCGTGCGCCATAAGTATGACTATTCTAATGGCGCACTTCCCCTCGGTGCGCCATTAGAATTTTGTTTTAATCTAGCCCACCAACCATATCTACAACCTAACCCTATCTACAATAGAACCTACCCACTAGCCCGATTGGTCAGCACGCAGCACACACGCCAGGAGGTCCTGGGTTCAATTCCCAGGCTCCCCAATATTTTTTTATGCATTTTAAATGCTGTTTTTTTATATTTATTTGTGTTTAAATATGTTCAAACTTGTTTAAATCATAATAGTAATATTTTTTTATAAAAACAGTAATAATTTTTTAAAAAATATGTTCAAATTTTTACTTGAAAATATCATCGGCGGCGGTGGTGGAGCGGGGGAGGGTGCGGGGATCGAGATCAAGATGGAGGGGGAATCGAGATCGAGATGGAGGGGGATCGAGATCAAGTGTCCTCATGAATTCAAAAAGTGCCCATGAAATTTAAAAATATTCATGATATCAAAAAGTGCCCATGAAATACAATCGAGAAATGAAGACTGCGATTTAAATACAATCGATCTTAGCTAGCTATCTGTTCACAATCTTCTTGCCCTTCTTTTTCGCAAATGGAGTTCTTCTGTGGAACGGACGTCCTTTAGGTAGGGTGGTCCTGCTTCTTCTTGTGGTGTGTGCTGCTACTTCATCGTCGTCGTCATGTTCGATCTTCGGGTCGCCGTACTTGTCGAAGTCTTGCTCATTGGCTACTCCATCCATTTCGATGATCTTCCTTTTGCCTCTCCTCACGACAACACGACTGGGCTTTGGCGGGTCGGTAATGAAGAAGCATTGGTCCACTTGGGAAGCCAGTACCCATGGCTCATTTTTTGCGGTGACGTTTGCGCCCGCGGTCTTGGATTTGGCTTAGGGTATAACCATGGTGGTGAAATATCGGTCTTCTTTTAGGACGCTTTTGGCCCATCTGACACGGAACATTGGCACCTTCTCTCTAGCGTAGCTTAGCTCCTAGATCTCCTCGATCCTTTAGTAGTATCTGTCCTTGTCCTTACGGTGTAGGATTCCATCGTTACCCCGGAGTTCTGATAACCATCACTCTTCATGTCCTTGTCCTCGGTGTAGAATGTGTAACCATTGATATCGTACGCCTCATAGGTCATCAGGTTGTGCTCGGCGCCCTGTGACAAGGAGAATATGAGTTGTTCTTCCGCGGAAGAATCTTCATGTAAAGGGTACGACAGAAGCTTCTGCTTGAACCAACGCGTGAAACATGAGTTGTGCTCTTTGAGTATATCTCCGTCCGTCCTCTGTCGGCCTCGGTCATTGTACGTCTTCTCAATAAAGGTTTTGTGCTTTACCACCCAAGGATCGACCACGTCTATGTGTTGTAGCGCGACTAGGTTTGCTCTTTCAAAGTCGGCGAGTCGACCCTTGAAGTCGACATGCATTTCGCGGCGACCCTCACGGTGACCCCATCCAGCGAGCCTGCCGAGGTGCCTGTTGACGGGCAGATCAACGGGGTTCTCGATGCCTAGATAATTCATGCAGTAGGAGATGCACTCTTCGGTCAGAAAGCCCCTGGCTATACTTCCCTCTGGACGTGACATGTTCCGAACGTATCCTTTGATGACACCATTCATCCTTTCGAATGGCATCATGCTGTGCAGGAACGGCGACCCAAGTTGGATGATATCCTCCACGATATGGACCAGCAGATGCACCATAACGTCGAAGAATGCGGGCGGGAAGTACATCTCAAGCTCGCATAGTATCACCACGATCTCTTCCTGTAGCCTTCTGAGTTGCCTCACGCCAATTGACTTCCGAGAGATGACATCGAAAAAGTTGCATAGGCCAAATAGCGTTTCACGGACATGCGCGTCCATGATCCCACGGATTGTAACTGGAAGTATCTACGTCATCAGCACGTGACAGTTGTGAGACTTCATCCCGCTGAACTTGTGCTTTGCTGGGTCTAGGTATCTGCTTATCTTCCCCGCGTAACTGTAAGGAAGTTTTACTCCTAGGAGGTAGGTGAAAAACTGCTCGATCTCCTCCTGACTTAGAGTGAAGCACGTGGGAGGGTAGTCATTTCTGGTCTTCTTGGCCTTTTTGCCTTTGCGACGACTTTCTGTGTCCTGCTTCGCCTCATCATCATCATCATCATCATCATCATCATTAGCGTGAAGCTCCTGCCTGATGCCCATTGATTTCAAGTCTGCCCTTGCTTTCGGCCCATCTTTGGTCCTCTCTGGCATGTTGAGCAGGGTACCAAGCAGACTCTCGCACACGTTCTTCGTGATATGCATGACATCAAGGCTGTGAGGCACATGGTGGATCTTCCAGTACGACAAGACCCAGAAAACAGACCTCATTTTCCATACCTTCAGCAGCGGCTCTGGCGCCTTTCTCTTCTTTCCTGGCTCTAGCGCCTTTTGCTTCTTTCCCGGCAGTGGGCAGTCTTTCCAATTTTTCAACAGCTCATCTATTTCCTCGCCGCTCCTCATACACGGGCGTTTTCGGGGTTTGGTTTCACCATCGAACAGATCCTTGTGTTTCCTCCACGGGTCATCGTCGCGAAGCCACCTTCGATGTCCCATGAACACGGTTTTCGAAGACCCGGGATCTCTATCTAGCTGGCGATACGTTGTGTCATCCATGCACCTTACGCATCCAGAAAATTCGTGGACTACCTGCCCCGCGAGATATCCGTAACCAAGATAGTCGTGCACCATCGTGGGCAGTGTGGCTCTCATAGGGAAATATTCTTTCTCTGCGGCGTCCCACGTATTGGCTGGCGTTTTCCACAGCGTGTCTAGCTCCTCCTTCAGCAGCCCCAGATACAGATTGATGTCGTTCCCTGGTTGTTTCGGCCCTTCAATTAGCATACTCATGTGAATGTACTTCCTCTTCATGCACAACCAGGGGGGAAGGTTGTACATCCACACAAACACAGGCCAGGTGCTATGTGTGCTTCTCTGGCTACCAAACGGATTGACTCCATCAGTGCTCGCGCCCAGCACGATATTCCTTGGATCCTTCCCAAATTCTGGGTATTCGAAGTTCAATGCTTGCCACTGGCTCGCATCCTTAGGGTGACTCAGCATCTTGTCTTTTTTATTTATCTCCGGATCATTTCCGTCATCTTCCCGCTTCTTCTCCTCCCTATTCGCGTGCCAACGCAGGAGCTTTGCTACCTTAGGGTCCACGAAATACCACTGCAGACGAGGAGTGATCGGAAAGTACCACACCGATTTTCGAGGAGCTTTCTTCCTCTTCTTGTATCGAGTGACGCCGCACACCGGACATATGGTAGACTGCGCGTGCTCGTCCCAATAAATGATGCAATTGTTCATGCACACATGGTATTTCACGTGCGGTTAATCCAAAGGACACACGATTTTCTTCGCCTCCTCGAAACTGGTCGGGCACTTGTTCCCCTTGGGAAGACGTTCGTGCCAGAATGACATGTTCTCGTCGAAGCATGCGTCGGTCATTTTGTGTTTTACCTTCATCTCCAGAGCCATGAGCATTACTTTCAGGCGGGTATCCTCGGGCCTGCATCCTTCATACAATGGAGTAACCGCGTCTATCTCCAGTTCATCCAACTTAGCTTTCTCTCGGGCGGCAGCTCTTGCGTTATCCGTCTGCTTGCGAAGCAGCTCTTGAATATGAGGGTCCTGCACCCAGCCTCCATCGTCGTCTACTCCGGCATCTTCATCTTCATGATCATGCCCTTCGTCTTGATCTTCCTCATCATCATGTACGACATCTTCTACATGATGATTGTGTACATCATCACCGTCGTGATAATGTCCTGGAGATTCTTCGTCTTCTCGCCCGCCCTCGCCGTGGTGGTTGTCTTGTTGCCCTTCCTCATTTCTTGCTCGGCCCCCATGGACGACTTCATAGTCATCTTCATCACCTTGCCACCGATAGCCATCCATGAAACCACGCAAGAGCAGGTGGTCCCGCACCTGCCCGGAATCTGGGTCCGCAATAAGGCTCTTCAACTTGCATCTTCGACACGGACATCTTATCTCCATCTCATTCTTTTGAAGCATCTCGGCCTTCGCGGAGCTCAAAAACCTATTCACGATGCTTTCGGTCATCGTGCGTACCATGGTCGCCTGCGGGGTAGAGCAAAACGATATTTTAGAACCAAGAAATTTTTTGGCATGACCTTCCCTAAAAATAGGACCAAAAAGAATGCATAGTGCCAAAATTCTCGCCGAAACGGAAATGAATCAACATTCCGGCAAAATATTGGCAACTATCGCATTTCAAATACCGGTACCTGCAAACACAAACATATATGCAACACCACAAACACAAGCAACACCACAAACATACATAGATCTAGCTAGGCCACAAAAAGTGCATGTGCACGTTGTTGGAGCGAGCTAGGGAGAAAAAAAGTAGATCTACATCATGAAGATAGCTTTCCCCTTACTTACCTATCAAAAAAAAGGTAATTTCACCACTTAATTTTGATGAATCTATGGTGCAAATGAGGTGAGGAGGAGAAGGCAGCTGAGACAAGCTTGGAGGAGGAGGTGGAGAGAATGAAGTGGGGAAAGTGAGTGGGTAGGTGGGCTGTCCAAAATATCTTGTTGGTCCCAGGTTACTAATGGCGCACCACCACGAAATGCGCCATTAGTAACCCTAGTTACTAATGGCGCACCGGCAGGTGGTGCGCCATTAGTACTTTTTGCAGAAAAGTAAAAAAAAACATATGTATTCTAATGGCGCACTGTGGAAAAGTGCGCCATTAGTAGTTTAAACTAGTAATGGCGCACTTTGGCATAGTGCGCCATTAGTAGGTTTGCAAAAAAGTAAAAAAAATATACTAATGGCGCACTGTCTTGGTCGTGCGCCATTACTAGTTCTCACTAGTAATGGCGCACTTTGTCAACCTGCGCCATTAGTTTGTATGAAAAAATGGGAAAAAAAATCAATAGTAGTGGCGCACCGTGAGTACGGTGCACCATTAGTATATAGTAGTGGCGCATTATTTACCTGGTGCGCCATTAGAATCAGTCCTATCTATAGCCCTTTTCCTAGTAGTGTCGGAGTGGTAGATTTCACGGATGAACTCTGCTGCCAATAGTCGAGCCACTTCTTCGTCGATTGCTTTTCTCTTCTAAATGGTGGACCGACGAAGGTGCGCTTTGACGGGTTTTACCTTGGGGTCAACACACAAACGGTGCTCGGCCAGTCCTCTGGGTACACCTGGCATGTCAGAGGGTTTCCATGTGAAGATGTCCCAGTTCTCACGGAGGAACTGGATGAGCGCTTCTTCCTATTTGCTGCCGAGCATCGTTGATATATGAGTCGGTGCAGCATTGGGATCAGTCGGGTGAATATGAATCGGCTTTGTTTCACCACTCGACTGAAACGCAGAGTCCGTCGCAGGCTTCTTGGCTCGGAGAAAATCACTCGGATCCGCACTCTTCTGATACTCTTGGAATTCAACCGCCACCATCTGTGCATCGGCGATTTTGGAACCTTTCTGGAAACATTCTTCTGCTTTCTACCGATTGCCAGTGACCGTGATAACACCTTTGGGACCAGGCATCTTCAACTTGAGGTACACATAACACGGTCGAGCCATGAAACGTGCGTATGCCGGTCTCCCTAGGATGGCGTGATAAGCACTCTGGAGATCCACGACTTCAAATGTCAACTTTTCTTTTCGATAATGCTTGGAGTCACCGAAAACCACGTCGAGAGTGATCCGGCCAAGTGACTCGGCCTTCTTTCCGGGAATAACGCCATGAAAGCTCATGTTGCTCTCGCTAAGCTTGGGCATCGGGATGCCCATCCCCTTCAAGGTTTCAGCATACAAGATATTCAGGCCGCTTCCTCCATCCATCAGCACTTTAGTCAGTCGAGTGCCACCAACCACTGGGTCGACCACCAGCGCTTGCCTCCCGGGGGTGACTACGTGAGCAGGATGGTTTGACTGGTCGAATGTGATGGCTATCTGAGACCATTTCAGGTATGTGGTCGTCGTCGCCGGAGCAACCATATTCACTTCTCTGTTGATGACCTTCAACTGACTCTTGCTATCAACATCGGCAAAAATCATGAGGGTGGAATTGAGCTTGGGGTAACCGTCATCTTCTTCTTCCTCCTCATCTCTGTCCGACTCCTTGTCCTTCTCATTGGGCTATTTCTCTCGGAACTGTTGGATCAGGAGTCGACATTGTTGAGTGGTATGCTTTGGGTAAATCAGATTACCTTCCTCATCTTTCTTCATGTGGATGTGACTCGGCAAGTCCAGCACATCATTTCCTGCTTGATCTTTTACCTTCTTAGGAGGCCAGGCCCCTTAGGTTTTCCCTTAAACTTTCCTTGAGCCACTGCTGCGATCTCCCCAGGTGCCGCCGGCTCGGGTTTACGCTTTTACTTCCGACTGGAACCACCTCCACCGGCCTCTTGGCCGACTGGTTTACTCTTCCCGCTTCGGAGTCGATCCTCTTCTTCTCCATTAGCATACCGGGTGGCTATCTCCATCATCCGGGTCAGAGTCATATCTCCAGTCTGACCGAACTTCAGAACCAACTCTTGATACTTGACGCCTTCCTTGAAAGTGCACACCGCCTGATGCTCGGATACATTCTCCACGGTGTGATGCAAAGTTGTCCACCTCTGAATGAATTCCCTCAAAGTTTCATTCGGCTTCTGCACACTATGCTGCAACTCGGGAAGCCCTGTTGGCCGCTTGCACGTGCCCTCAAAGGTTCGTACGAACACTCAAGATAGCTCTTCCCAGCTGTGTATACTGTCTGGGGCCAACTGAGTCAACCACGCTCGGACTGACCCTTCCAACATAAGAGGGAGATGCTTCATTGCTATTTCGTCATTTTCGCATCCAATCTGCACAGTCACTCGGTAATCTTCAAGCCAAGTTTCAGGCTTGGACTCCCCGGTGAACTTACTGACTCATGTTGCCAATCTGAAGTTGGAAGGAATCACTGCTGCTCTGATGGCTCTGCCAAAACACTCTGGGCCTGAAACATGTAATCTGTTGCCACTCGGACAATCTCTGCCCAGATCTTCTCTGTGTGCTCTATTCTGGTCGACCAGGCCTTGAATGAGAATGGATCTCGCATCGAAGCCTGGCTCTCTTGGGTCAACTGGAACTCTACGCTCGTCCCTGTGACGGTGTCTATCATCATTCTGCCGAGGCACGTACGAAGCACTCCTCGGGGGAGGCGTTGGCACTCGACGACGATTGTCGCAGTCGAACTGACGATCGTACTGCCCACGACCTTCACGACGCGGAGGCGATCTTGGGCTATGGGCCGACTGAACTGTATCTGCCACCACAGATCTGCCGTGTATCCTATTCCGCGACTAAGACACCATAGAATTCTGCTCTCCTGCCGCTCGGAGCAGGTCCCTGATCTGCTCCAACCCTCGGCCAGCCTCTGACTGAGAAGGTTGAATCGACTCTGCAATTCGGGCCGCAGCAGTGAGGTTCTGAATCGGAGTATGGTATACCTTAGGTGGAGGTGGGAAAAGCTGTCGTCGACTGGAATCAGGAACTCGATCCCGGACTCGCTCATCAAGAGCGCGCTGCAGGTTCTCCATTCGAGTGCGCTCAGCCAAGTTAGCCAAGCGTGCCTCCTCCAAGGCCCGAGCCTCGGGAGTTTCTCCAACGATGGGCATGTGAAGTGCGTCCATGTTGCGACGACGAAGATCCTCTCTCTGCTGCGAAGAAAGAGGTTCGGGACGGTACTCCTCATGGACACGTGATGGATTGCCGCCAGCTCCTTCGCCGTCTTCACGGTGAAAGCCAGGCGGGCTACATGGACCATCGACCATCAGGACTTCAGCGGCAGGATCGCTGCTATCGCACTCGGATGACGTTTCCGCGGAGCCAGTCGACAGATCGAACAGGCCGTGGAGAGTTTCGTCGGGCTCGATTGCCACGACTTGTTGAGTGGACGGATGCCAAGCCACCGCGTGCTTCACCCACCGCGGAAGCCACGACCGACTAGATCGCTTGCGGCGGCGCACAGCAGGGAGGGAAGATGTTGCCGGAGTCGACTAATACTGGGTCGACGGCTGCCGAAGAAGCACGTCATGAACGCACGCGCGAAAGTGCGTCGCCCCTCGCACGGGGAGCGCCTCGACATCAAGCGGAGCTTCCTGGAGCCACGCTGAGTCATCGGCGATGAAAACGAGCATGCCAAGACAGATCTCGCGGCCCTCAACTATCTCGCCGACGGAAACCATGATGATGATCGGAAAATAAACTTGCAACTTCACCAACAAGTCGCTAAGACAACGGCCCCACGGTGGGCGCCAGCTGTCGTGGTTCTAAGTCTGACAGTAGAAATGGGGGGTAGGTATGGAGAGGCAAGATCTTAGCTATGGTGAAGATGTACACACGAGGTTTTACGAGTTCAGGCTCTTCTCGGAGGAAGTAACAGCCCTACGTCTCGGTGGCCGGAGGCGGTCGATTGGATTATGTGTGTTGTGTTACAGGTGGTGCGAACCCTTGTCCCAGAGGAGGGAGGGTGTCTTATATAGAGTGCGCCAGGACCCCAGACCACCTCCATTACAAGGAGCTTAATGTACATAAAGTAAGGGCGTTACCGGTAACGGCAGTCTTAAATACTCTTAATGCTCATGAACACTAAGGAGTGAATGCCCGGCCGTTGTACGTTCTTCCTACTCCTGGTCTTCGATATAGTCGAGTCATTCCCCATACGATCAAGTGAAAGTGGGGAATGACGACCGAGTGATTATCCCGTCGAGTGGATTCTTGGTCTTCTTATCTTCTGGGGTAGTGACCTTGGGTAGGACGTATAGGTCAGGCCTATGACCCTACCCCAGGTCTGTATCCTCATCACTATGCGTGTCAACATTACCGATCCAGGGATGACACTGACGCACAGAGATCAGACTGTTTGAGGTATGGTCGCTACATCCATCATCTGTAAAAAAATCAGAATTTTTTGACGCTCTAGTAGTTTTAAACAATTATGTTACTGGAAGCAATTTCTGTTTTTGCACAGAATCAAGTCAACTATCATCCACACTATCCCAAAGGCTTTACTTGGCACTTTATTGAAACAAAAGCTGTAAAACATGATTACTACAATAGCTTAATCATGTGAACACACAAATATAGTATGTATAAATATTAGGTTGTCTCTACATAAGAACATTTCTTTAAAGCTTTTTAGCTAAGCATGATGATTTAATGATACTCTTCCAAGCCCAATTTCGATGATAATTTTATTCATACTCCAAAATATATAAGTGAAGTTCATGGAGCATTCTAAAATTAATATAGATTGACCAATATCCAAGATCAAAATATATAAGTGAAGCACACAAAGCATTCTATAAAGCCATACTCAAAAGATTTAAGTGAAGCACAAAGAGCATTCTATAAAGCCATACTCAAAAGATTTATGTGAAGCGCAAAGAGAATTCTGTAAATCCATGAAGGACTATCTCATACTAGCATGGTGCATAAAGGAAGAGAAAAAAACAAAAGACGCATATCATGTGAACAAAGCAAAAATCGAGGTATACCGATAATTTTTGAAGAATAAACATGGGATGCCTTCCGGGGCATTGCCAAGCTTAGATGCTTGAGTCTCCTTGAAATATTTACTTGGGGGTGCCTTGGGCATCCCCAAGCTTGAACTATCCCTTCTCCTTATTCTTCTCATATTGATAACTCCTCGATCTTCGAACACTTCATCCGCACAAAACTTAACAAAACCCTTGTGAGATCCATTAGTATAATAAAGCAAATCACTACCTTTAGGTACTGTTGTAAACTCATTCCAATTTCATATTAGCATTATATCTACTGTATTCCAACTTCACCATGGTTCATACCCCCGATACTACCCATAGATTCATCAAAATAAGTAAATAGAACACCCTATAGCAATCTGGAAATTTCATATACTTCTGTAACTCCAAAAATTCTGAAAAATATGACAAAATAAAAAAATTGCATTGCAGTACTGTGTAAATATTTCAAGAATTTATCACATTCCAGCAGCTCAGATCAATTCAGTTACTGGGTGCAAAAGTTTCTGTTATTTGCACTGCACATACGAAACAAGCAATCTAATCATCCTAAAGGCAAATCTTGGCACATTATTTTTATAATACAAAGGATTTGTACAAGGGGATGATTATTTTTGAGAAACTTCCATGTTCTACATTGTTTCCATGAGCATGAACACAAGTGTTCAAGGCCGACCCTCACTTCTCCAATGCATAACCTTCCAATCACATCTCTTTTTGAAAAATGTATTAGCATAAGAGCAAGTAAAAAAATTGTACTTTCCATTCTTTAATTTTTTTTGTTTCACCCACAACTAAAGAAAACAAAGACAAAAGGGAAAACAAAATCTACTTAATGAAGAAAGCAAACAAGCACACACGAGAATATCAACCCCACGCTATTGCTCCCCAGCAACGGTGCTAGAAAAGAGCTTGATAATCCCCAAGTGCAAGGAATCATCGTAGCAATTTCCAAAGGTGGAAGTGATAAGTATGGAGTGTCGAACCCACAAGGAGCTAAAGCTAGGATCAATATTCTCTCAACTCCTATCTACCACTGATACGACTCTACGTACACCGAACGTTTGCTTCCATCTAGAAATGAGAAATAAAACTACGTTGTGTGTATGAAGAGGATAACTTTGCATGATATCGGAGAACTAAAATATAAAAATAGGTGATCTTATCATAAAGTTAGAATATATCACAATATATTACAAATAGCGAGTGTGGAATAATGATCGAACGGTGTGCGGAATTGTCCTAGGCAATTGTTAACAAGATTGGTAATCATCATTGTAATTTTATATAAGGGAGAGGCATAAGCTAACATAATTTCTCTACTTGGATCATATGCACTTACGATTGGAACTCTAGCAGGCATCTGCAACTACTAAATATCATTAAGGTAAAACCCAACCATAGCATTAAAGTATCAAGTCCTCTTTACTCCCATACACAAACAACCCCTTTACTCGGGTTTAGGTTTCTATCACTCTAGCAACCAACTATAAGCGAATCATGAACATATTGCAACCCTACAGCGGGAATCCCTCACGAGTGCGCAACACGGAGGGCACCGTAGGACAACACCAAACTAAAACATGCAACTCAAACCAATCTAGATCATCAATCAACCCAAAAGATAAAAGAAATCTACTCAAAACATCATAGGATGGCAACACATCATTGGATCATAAAGCATCATAGGATGGCAACACATCATTGGAGGGCACCATAGGGGATTAAAAAGGGGTGTAGGAGAGTGGACCGCTTAAAAGAGATGAGGAAGGTGATGTTGATGAAGACGGTCACCGCGGCGATGGTTCCCGCGATGGCACTCCGGCACCACCAAGAGAGAGGAGGAGAAAGTCTCCCTCTTTTGCTTCCTCCTCCATGGCCTCCCCCTAGATGGGAAGAGGTTCTCCCTTTGGTCCTTTGCCTCCATGGTGATGATGGCCCCCTCTAACTTCCTCCTCCATGGCCTCCAGTGATCAGGGCCCCCTCCGGCAGGGTTCCAGAGAGGGCCTAGATTGATTTTTCATGGGTACAGAGGCTTGCGGCGGCGGAACTTCTCGTCTAGGGTTCTTGTTGGAGGTTACGAGATATAGAGGGGTACTTGGCATTGGAATCAAGTCAGGGGGACACCCGAGGGGCCCACAAGCCGTAGGGTGCGCCCAGGGGAGTGGGTGCACCCCCTTGGCTTGTGGCCTCCTCGGTCACCTCTTGGCACAGCTCCGGTGCTCCGTGGGTCTCTTCTGGTCCATAAATGATCATAGTAAATTTTTAGCCTATTCCAAGAACTTTTATTTCTGCACAAAAAACGACAACATGGTAGTTCTGCTGAAAACAACATTAGTCCGGGTTAGTTCTAACCAAATGCAACCAAAACCATATAAAATTGTTGTAAACATCGCATGAATACTTCATAAATTATAGATACGTTGGAGACGCATCAGTAGTCCCCAAGGCCGGTTTATCATTTATGATGTGTCGGGTCTTCATTGAAGCTGTATAACTTGGAAACAACCGAATGTTGTAAGTCCTGATACGTCCAATTCGCATCATGCTTTTATATCGATATTTATTGCATTATGGGCTGTTATTACATGTTATGTCACAAAACTTATGCTTATCTCTCTTATTTTACAAGGTTTACATGAAGAGGGAGAATGTCGGCAGCTGGAACTCTGGGCTGGAAAAGGAGCAAATATTAGAGACCTATTCTGCACAACTCCAAAAGTCCTGAAACTCCATGAAAGTCATTTTTGTAATTAATAATAAATATTGAGCGGAAGAAGTACCACAGGGGGGCCACACCCTGGCCACGAGGGTGGGGGCGCGCCCTACCCCCTGGGTGCGCCCCCTGCCTCGTGGAAGGCATTTACCCTAGAAAAAATCATCAGCAAGCTTACGGGACGAAACTCGGCCGCCACGAGGCGGAACCTTGGCGGAACCAATCTAGGGCTCCGGCGGAGCTGTTCTGCCGAGGAAACATCCCTCCGGGAGGGGGAAATCATCGCCATCGTCATCACCAACGATCCTCTCATCGGGAGGGGGTCAATCTCCATCAACATATTCACCAGAACCATCTCCTCTCAAACCCTAGTTCATCTCTTGTATCCAATCTTTGTACCAAAACCTCAGATTGGTACCTGTGGGTTGCTAGTAGTGTTGATTACTCCTTGTAGTTGATGCTAGTTGGTTTATTTGGTGGAAGATCATATGTTCAGATCCTTAATGCATATTAATACCCCTATGATTATGAACATTAATATGCTTTGTGAGTAGTTACGTTTGTTCCTGAGGACATGGGAGAAGTCTTGCTATTAATAGTCATGTGAATTTGGTATTCGTTCGATATTTTGATGAGATGTATGTTGTCTCTCCTCTAGTGGTGCTATGTGAACGTCGACTACATGACACTTCACCATTGTTTGGGCCTAGAGGAAGGCATTGGGAAGTAATAAGTAGATGATGGGTTGCTCGAGTGATAGAAGCTTAAACCCTAGTTTATGTGTTGCTTCTTAAGGGGCTAATTTGGATCCATATGTTTCATGCTATGGTTAGGTTTACCTTAATACTTATTTTGTAGTTGTGGATGCTTGCAATAGGGGTTAATCATAAGTGGGATGCTTGTCTAGGAAAGGGTAGTACCCAAGCACCGGTCCACCCACATATCAAATTATCAAAGTAACGAACACGAATCATATGACCGTGATGAAAACTAGCTTGATGATAATTCTCATGTGTCCTCGCGAGCGCTTTTCTCTATATAAGAACTCGTCCAGGCTTGTCCTTTGATACAAAAAGGATTGGGCCACCTTTCTGCACCTTATTTACTTTCATTGCTTGTTACCCGTTACAAATTACCTTATCACAAAACTATCTGTTACCGATAATTTCAGTGCTTGCAGAGAATACCTTACTGAAAACCGCTTGTCATTTCATTCTGCTCCTCGTTGGGTTCGACAGTCTTACTTATCGAAAGGACTACGATAGATCCAATACACTTGTGGGTCATCAAGCCTCTTTTCTAGCGCCGTTACCGGGGTGTAAAGCGCCTTTGGTGAGTGGAACTTGGTAAGGAAAAATTTATATAGTGTGCTGAAATTTACTGTCACTTGTTACTATGGAACATAATTCTTTGAGGGGCTTGTTCGGGGTATCTTCACCCCGACCAGTAGAGCAAAGAGTTGCTCCTCAACCTACTGAACCTACTTAAAATGTTTACTTTGAAATTCCTTCGGGTATGATAGAGAAACTGCTAACTATTTACACGAGACAGGACATTGCATCCCGATTTGCACCAAATCTATGTGGATGATGTTTATGGATTATTTAAGCTTGTAGGTATGCCCGATGATGTTATCAAGAAGAAGGTCTTTCCTTTATCTTTGAAGGGAGATGCATTGACATGGTTTAGGCTATGTGATGATATGGGATCATGGAACTACAAATGATTGAAATTGGAATTTTATCAGAAGTTTTATCCTATGCATCTTGTTCATCGTGATTGTAATTATATATATAATTTTTGGCCTCGTGAAGGAGAAAGCATCGCTCAATCTTGGGGGAGGCTTAAGTCAATGTTATATTCATGCCCCAATCATGAGCTCTCAAGAGAAATGATTATTCAAAAAATTTATGCTCGTCTTTCTCTCAACAATCGCTCCATGCTCGATACTTCTTGTGTTGGGTCTTTTATGATGAAGACTATTGAATTCAGATGGGATTTATTGGAAAGAATTAAACGCAACTCTGAAGATTGGGATCTCGAAGAAGGTAAGGAGTCAGGTATGACACCTAAGTTTGATTGTGTTAAATCTTTTATGGATACCGATGTCTTCCGTGAATTTAGCACTAAATATGGACTTGACTCTGAGATAGTAGCTTCTTTCTGTGAATCATTTGCTACTCATGTTGATATCCCTCAGGAGAAGTGGTTTAAATATAATCCTCCCACTGAAGTAAAAGTAGTTGCACCTATTAAAGTTGAAGAAAAGACTATCACTTATAATGATCCTATTGTTCCTACTACCTATATTGAGAAACCACCTTTCCCTGTTAGGATAAAGGATCATGCTAAAGCTTCAACTGTGGTTTGTAAGAGTAATACTAAAACACCTACACCACCTTAACAAATTAAAGTTGAACCTAGTATTGCTATGGTTAAAGATCTCTTGGCTGATAATATTGATGGGCATGTTATTTACTTCTGTGATGAAGCTGCTAGAATTGCTAGACCCGATGCTAAACATAAACATAGACCTGTTTTCGGCATGCCTGTTATTTCTGTTAAAATAGGAGATCATTGTTATCATGTCTTATGTGATATGGGTGCTAGTGCTAGTGCAATACCTCATTCCTTATACAAAGAAATTATGCATGATATTGCACCTGCTGAGATAGAAGAAATTGATGCTACAATTAAGCTTGCCAATAGAGATACTATTTCACCAGTTGGGATTGTTAGAGATGTTGAAGTTTTGTGTGGGAAAGTTAAATATCCTGCTGATTTTCTTGTTCTTGGTTCCTCACAAGATAGCTTTTGTCCCATTATATTTGGTAGACCCTTCTTGAATATTGTTAATGCTAGGATAGATTGCGAAAAGGATGTTGTTACTATTGGTTTGGGGGATATGTCTCATGAGTTTAATTTTGCTAAATTTCGTAGACAACCCCATGATAAAGAATTGCCTAGTAAGGATGAAATAATTGGTCTTGCTTCTATTACCGTGCCTCCTAATGATCCTTTAGAACAATATTTCCTTGACCATGAAAATCATATGTTTATGAATGAAAGAAGGGAGATAGATGAAGTATTCTTTAAAAAGGGACCTATTTTGAAACACAACTTGCCTGTTGAAATCCTAGGGGATCCTCCTCCACCCAAGGGTGATCCCGTGTTTGAGCTTAAACCATTACCTGATACTCTTAAATATGCTTACCTTGATGAAAAGAATATATATCCTGTTATTATTGGTGCTAACCTTTCAGAGCAGGAAGAGGAGAGATTATTGAAAACTCTGAAGAAGCACCATGCTGCTATTGGATATAATCTTGACGATCTTAAGGGCATTAGTCCCACTCTATGCCAACACAAAATTAAATTGGAGAAAGACGCCCAACCAGTTATTGATCACCAACGATGGTTGAATCCTAAGACGAAAGAAGTGGTAAGAAAAGAAATACTAAAGCTCCTAGAGGCAGGTATAATTTATCCCGTTGCTGATAGTCAGTGGGTAAGTCCTGTCCATTGTGTCCCTAAGAAGGGAGGTACTACTGTTGTTCCTAATGATAAAGATGAATTAATCCTGCAAAGAATAGTTACAGGTTATAGAATGGTAATTGATTTCCGCAAATAACATTTTTGCTTTCTAGATGGTTACTCTGGTTTCTCTCAAATACCTGTGTCAGCAGAAGATCAAGAAAAGACCACTTTTACTTGCCCTTTCGGTACTTTTGCTTATAGACATATGCCTTTTGGTTTATGTAATGCACCTGCTACCTTTCAAAGATGCATGATGGCTATGTTCTCTGACTTTTGTGAAAAGATTTGTGAGGTTTTCATGGATGATTTCTACGTTATGGATCCTCTTTTGATGATTGCCTGAGCAACCTTGATCGAGTTTTGCAGAGATGCGAAGATACTAGTCTTGTCTTGAATTGGGAAAAGTGCCACTTTATGGATAATGAAGGCATTGTCTTGGGGCATAAAATTTCTGAAAGATGTATTGAACTTGATAAAGCTAAAGTTGATGCTATTGAAAAGATGCCATGTCCCAAGGACATTAAAGGTATAAGAAGTTTCTTGGTCATGCCGGTTTTTATAGAAGGTTCATTAAGGACTTCTCTAAAATTTCTAGCCCTCTAACTAATCTCTTACAAAAAGATATTCCTTTCATTTTCGAAGATGATTGTGTAGAAGCATTTGAAATACTCAAGAAAGCTTTGATCTCTGCACCTATTGTTCAGCCACCTGATTGGAATTTACCCTTTAAAGTTATGTGTGATGCTAGTGATTATGCTGCAGGTGCTGTTCTAGGACAAAGAGTTGATAAGAAACTAAATGTCATTCAATATGCTAGTAAAACTCTAGACAGTGCCGAGAGAAATTATGCTACTACTGAAAAAGAATTCTTAGCAGTTGTATTTGCTTGTGATAAGTTCAGACCTTACATTGTTGATTCTAAAGTAACTGTTCACACTGATCATGCTGCTATTAAATATCTTATGGAAAAGAAAGATGCTAAACCTAGACTTGTTAGATGGGTTCTCCCACTACAAGAATTTCATTTGCATATTATTGATAGGAAGGGAGTTGAGAACCCCGTTGTAGACAACTTGTCTAGGTTAGAGAATGTTCTTGATGACCCACTACCTATTGATGATAGCTTTCCTGATGAACAATTAGCTGTCATAAATGCTTCTCGAACTGCTCCATGGTATGCTGATTATGCTAATTACATTGTTGCTAAATTTATACCACCTAGTTTTACATACCAGCAAAAGAAAAAGTTTTTCTATGATTTAAGACACTACTTCTGGGATGACCCACACCTTTATAAAGGAGGAGTAGATGGTGTTATTAGATGTTGTGTACCTGAGCATGAACAAGAACAAATCCTACGCAAGTGTCACTCCGAGGCATATGGAGGACACCACGCTGGAGATAGAACTACGCACAAGGTATTGCAATCCGGTTCTTATTGGCCTACTCTCTTCAAAGATGCCCGTAAGTTTGTCTAGTCTTGTGAGGAATGTCAAAGAATTGGTAATATTAGTAGACGTCAAGAAATGCCTATGAACTATTCTCTTGTTATTGAACCATTTGATGTTTGGGGCTTTGATTACATGGGACCGTTTCCTTCCTCTAATGGGTATACACATATTTTAGTTGTTGTTGATTACGTTACTAAGTGGGTAGAAGCTATTCCAACTAGTAGTGCTGATCATAACACCTCTATTAAGATGCTTAAAGAAGTTATTTTTCCAAGGTTTGGAGTCCCTAGATATTTAATGACTGATGGTGGTTCACATTTTATTCATGGTGTTTTTCATAAGATGCTTGCTAAGTATGATGTTAATCATAGAATTGCATCTCCATATCACCCACAGTCTAGTGGTCAAGTAGAATTGAGTAATAGAGAGCTTAAATTAATTTTGCAAAATACTGTTAAAAGATCTAGAAAGAATTGGTCCAAAAAACTTGATGATGCGTTATGGGCTTATAGAACTGCATATAAAAATCCTATGGGTATGTCTCCATATAAAATGGTATATGGAAAAGCATGTCACTTACCTCTCGAACTAGAACATAAGGCATATTGGGCCATTAAAGAGCTCAATTATGAGTTAAAACTTGCCGGTGAGAAGAGGTTATTTGACATTAGCTCACTTGATGAATGGAGAACTCAAGCCTTTGAGAATGCCAAACTGTTTAAAGAAAAAGTTAAAAGATGGCATGACAAAAGGATACAAAAGCATGATTTTAATGTAGGTGATTATGTGTTGCTATAAAACTCTCGTTTAAGGATTTTTGCAGGAAAACTTCTCTCTAAATGGGAGGGCCCTTACGTTATCGAGGAGGTCTATCATTCCGGTGCCATAAAAATCAACAACTACGAAGGCACAAATCCGAAGGTGGTGAACGGTCAAAGAATCAAACATTATATCTTAGGTAATCCCATAAATGTTGAAACTAATGTTATTGAAACCATAACCCCGAAGGAATACATAAGAGACACTTTCCTGAACGTTTCGGACTTAAAAAACGAATAGGTATGTGGTACGGTAAGTAAACCGACTCCAAAACAATTCTAACATCATTTTTTCTCCGTTTTGGAATATTTAAGAAAATAGGAAAATAAGAAGTAGTCCGGGAAGGACACGAGGCATCCACAAGGGTGGAGGGCTCGCCCTACCCTCCTGGGCGCACCCCCTGCCTCGTGGGCACCTCGTGTGCTCTCCGGACTCCGTTTTCTTGCACGATACTTATTTTGGTCGGTAAAAATTCATTATATAATATCCCGAAGGTTTTAACCACCGTATCACACAAATATCCTCTGTCTTTGTTTCGAGCTATTTTTTGTCAGAGTTGTCAAGGCCAGGCATCATGTCGTCACCCTCCTCCAGCAATGAAGACAACAAAGCTTGGCTACTGAAGATAGAGCTAAAGAGAGAAGAACTCAGGGAGACCAACAAGGATGATGGGATCAAGAAGGTCATGGAGGATCAAGCTCCGGTGGCGGAAGAAGAAGACATCCTCCAACCTCTTCCCAACCTCTTTACCCCAACAGAGATTGAAGCTTTCAAGATGATTGAGTTACCTCGCATACAAAACAAGTATCTCACGCGTGAAAATATTTTGTTGAAGGATCATATCACTGCACTCAAGGGCATTATCCGCAAACTAGAGGAGCTTTTACACTCGATGTGCGACTATCCACCACCATCATCACCACCTTCATCACTTCCGAAGAACTAATCACATGGGTATGGGCACTCCCCTTGGCAACTGCCAAGCTTGGGGGAGGTGCCTCGATATCGTATCACCATCACACTCCTATCTTTACCGTTTTTCTTAGTTCGATCCTTTTAGTAATATCATGATCTAGTAGAATAAAGTTTTTGGTATGATTTAGTTTTGAGTTTTGCCTTATGATCCCTCTATGTAATCGAGTCCGTGAGCTATATATATAATAAAGATTAGTGTTGAGTCAAGGGCTTTGCTATCTTGCTATGATCTTGAGGGAATAAAAATAAAAGAAAGAATAAAAAGAAATAAAGAGATCATATTGATCTTATGGAGAGTAATGACTTCACATATAAGAGTATGATGATTAAAAGTTGTTGAGAGTTGGCAAACATAGTTTTGGTCATCGTCGCAATTAATAGGAAGTAATAAAGAAAGAGAGGTTCTCACATATAAATATACTATCTTGGACATCTTTTATGATGGTGAGCACTCATTAAAATGTGACATGCTAAAGAGTTGATGTTGGACAAGGAAGACAATGTAATGGGTTATGTTTTCTTATATCCGAAATAAAGTATATTGTCATGGATCATCCAACATGTTGAGCTTGCCTTTCCCTCTCATGCAAGCCAAATTCCTTGCACCAAGTAGAGATACTACTTGTGCTTCCAAATATCCTTAAACCCAATTTTGTCATGAGAGTCCACCATATTTAGCTATGGATTGAGTAAGATCCTTCAAGTAAGTTGTCATGTTGCATGCAATAAAAATTGCTCTCTAAATATGTATGACTTACTAGTGTGGAGAAAATAAGCTTTATACGATCTTGTGATATGGAAGCAATAAAAGTGATGGGCTGCATAATAAAGGTCCGTATCACAAGTTTCAATATAAAGTGACGTTCTTTCGCATTAAGATTTCGTGCATCCAACCATAAAAGCACATGAGAACCTCTGCTTCCCTCCATGAAGGGCCTATCTTTTACTTTTATTCTACACCTTATGCAAGATTCAAGGTGATCTTCACCTTTCCTTTTTATATTTTATCCTTTGGCAAGCACCTTCTGTTGGAAAGATCCTGATATATATATCCAATTTGATGTGAGTTAGCATGAACTATTATTGTTGACATTACCCTTGAGGTAAAAGGTTGGGAGGCAACACTATAAGCCCCTATCTTTCTCTGTGTCCGATTAAAACTCCATACCCATAGGTATTGCGTGAGTGTTAGCAATTGTGAAAGACTATATGATAGTTGAGTATGTGGACTTGCTGAAAAGCTCTTATTATTGACTCTTTCCGATGTTATGATGAATTGCAATTGCCTCAATGACCAAGATCATAGTTTGCTTGTTTTCAATGAAGTTTCTGATTCATACTTGACATTGTGAATAGATTGTTACTTGAGCATAAGAAATCATATGACAATATTCATAAAGGTTGCTGTTATAAGAATGATCATGATGCCCTCATGTACGTATTTTATTTTATCGACACCTCTATCTCTAAACATGTGGACATATTTTTTGATTTCGGCTTCCGCTTGAGGACAAGCGAGGTCTAAGCTTGGGGGAGTTGATACGTCCATTTTGCATCATGCTTTTATATTGATATTTATTGCATTATGGGCTGTTATTACATGTTATGTCATAATACTTATGCCTATTCTCTCTTATTTTACAAGGTTTACATGAAGAGGGAGAATACCGGTAGCTGGAATTCTGGGCTGGAAAAGGAGCAAATATTAGAGACCTATTCTGCACAACTCCAAAAGTACACCCTGGCCACGAGGGTGGGGGGCGCCCCCTACCCCCTGGGTGCGCCCCCTGCCTTGTGGGCCCTGATATGTCTCCAACGTATCTACTTTTCCAAACACTTTTGCCCTTGTTTTGGACTCTAACTTGCATGATTTGAATGAAACTAACCCGGACTGACGCTGTTTTCAGCAGAACTGCCATGATGTTGTTTTATGTGTAGAAAAGAAAAGTTCTCGGAATGTCCTGGAAATCCACGGAGGCACTTTTCAGAATTAATAGGAATTTTTGGCGAAAGAATGAAGGCCAGGGGGCCCACGGGCTGTCCACGAGACAGGGGGCGCCCCCCTTAGGGCACGCCCTCCTATCTCGTGGGCTCCCTGGACACCTCTGACCTCAACTCCAACTCCATATATACCGTCTCGGGGAGAAAAAAATCAGAGAGAAAGTTTCATCACGTTTCACGACACGGAGCCGCCGCCAAACCCTAATCTCTCTCGGGAGGGCTGATCTGGAGTCCCTTCGGGGCTCCGGAGAAGGGGATTCATCGGCGTCATCATCATCAACCATCCTCCATCACCAATTTCATGATGCTCACCGTCGTGCGTGAGTAATTCCATCATAGGCTTGCTGGACGGTGATGGGTTGGATGAGATTTACCATGTAATCACGTTAGTTTTGTTAGGGTTTGATCCCTAGTATCCACTATGTTCTGAGATTGATGTTGCTATGACTTTGCTATGCTTAATGCTTGTCACTAGGGCCTGAGTGCCATGATTTCAGATCTGAACCTATTATGTTTTCATGAATATATGTGTGTTCTTGATCCTATCTTGCAAGTCTATAGTCACCTATTATGTGTTATGATCCGACAACCCCGAAGTGACAATAATCAGGATACTTCTCGGTGATGACCGTAGTTTGAGGAGTTCATGTATTCACTATGTGTTAATGCTCTGTTCCGGTTCTCTATTAAAAGGAGGCCTTAATATCCCTTAGTTTCCGTAAGGACCCCGCTGCGACGGGAGGGTAGGACAAAAGATGTCATACAAGTTCTTTTCCATAAGCATGTATGGTTGTTTACGGAATACATGCCTACATTACATTGATGAATTGGAGCTAGTTCTATATCACCCTATGTTATAACTATTGCATGAGGAATCGCATTCGGCATAATTATCCATCACTGATCCATTGTCTACGAGCTTTTCATATATTGTTCTTCACTTATTTACTTTTCCGCTGCTACTGTTACAACTACTACAAAAACCCAAAAACAGTTATCTTTACTTCTGCTACCGTTACCTTTATTATCATACCACTTTTGCTACTAAACACTTTGCTGCAGATACTAAGTTATCCAGGTGTGGTTGAATTGAAAAATCATCTGCTAATACTCACGAATATTCTTTGGCTCCCCTTGTGTCGAATCAATAAATTTGGGTTGAATACTCTACCCTCGAAAGCTGTTGCGATCCCCTATACTTGTGGGTTATCAAGACTAATTTCTGGCGCCGTTGCCGGGGAGCATAGCTCTATTCTCTGAGTCACTTGGGATTTATATCTGTTGATCACTATGAAGAACTTGAAAGATGATCGAACTACTATTTTGCCCTCAACTACGAGGGGAGGTAAGGAACTGCCATCTAGCCTTGCACTAGATTCTCCTTCTATTATCAGTAAGCTTGTGACAACTAAACCTACTACTGCTATGAATTCCGATATGTCGCATGTTATTGATGATGCCACCTCCGCTATGTATGATGAAACTACTTCTGTGCGTGATACTACTTTGCCATTAGGTGAATTTCTTGATGAACAACTTGCTAGATTTAGGGGGAATGAAATTACTGAAGATCCTATTACTGATGGTAGTGATGATGAAGGTCCCCCCAATGATTATGTATTACCTATTGTTCCTAAGGGTTATGTTATGCATGAAACAGCTGCTATGGAAATTCTTGCTTGCAATGATAGAAATGATCTTAAGAAATTATTAGCTAAATGGAAGCAGCAGTCTCTTAATGCTAGAATGAAACCCGAACCTGCTTTTGCTACTTCACCTATCTGTGTTACTGATAAGGATTATGAATTCTCTGTTGATCCTGATATTATTACTTTAGTTGAATCTGATCCTTTTTATGGCCTTGAATCTGAAACTGTTGTGGCACATCTTACCAAGTTGAATGATATAGCTACCCTGTTTACTAATGATGAGAAGTCTTGCTATTTATATATCCTTAAGATATTTCCGTTCTCATTAAAGGGTGATGCTAAGACTTGGTATAATTCTCTTGCTCCTGGTTGTGTGCGTAGTCCCCAGGATATGATTTATTACTTCTCTGCTAAATATTTCCCTGCTCATAAGAAACAAGCTGCCTTGCGGGAAATATATAATTTTGTGCAAATCAAAGAAGAGAGTCTCCCACAAGCTTGGGGGAGGCTTCTCCGGTTACTTAATGCTTTTCCTGATCATCCTCTTAAGAAAAATGAAATACTTGATATCTTTTATAATGGACTAACCGATGCTTCCAAGGACTACTTGGATAGTTGTGATGGTTGTGTTTTCAGGGATAGAACAGTCGATGAAGCTGAAATACTATTGAATAATATGTTGACTAATGAAAATAATTGGACTCTTCCTGAGCCAGTTCCTGAAGTAATTCCTGAACCAATTGAGCCAACTCCTGAGCCTATTCCTAAACCCACTCCGAAGAAGAGAGGTGTTTTATTTCTCAGTCCTGAAGATATGCAAGAGGCAAAGAAATCAATGAAAGAAAAAGGTATTAAAGCTAAAGATGTTAAGAATTTACCTCCTATTGAAGAAATGCATGGTCTTAATTTACCGCCTGAAGAACCACATTGTCTTGATAACCCGTCACAGGTAGTAAAGGTAAATTCTCTCTATAGATATGATAAAGTTGAAGTACCCTCTACTAAATTTCATAGCCCATGCTTAGATGAATTTGATGACTTTATGGCTAGACAAGAAACTTTTAATGCTTATGTTGGTAGAGAGTTAAAGAATAATGCTTTTGAGATAGGACGCGTAGGTGATAATCTGGCTAGAGTTAAAGATGAACTTCACCGCGTTAGCAAATATGCTTCTATGGTTGCTACTCAAGCTGAGCAAGTACTTAAAGCTCAAAATGATTTGCTTGATGAATTGAATAATAAAAATGACTTTGCTGTTAGAGTGGCTACTAGAACTAGTAGAATGACTCAGGAACCTTTGTATCTTGAAGGCCACCCTAAGAGAATCGAGCAAGATTCTCAGAGAAATAACTTAGAGGCACCTGGTTCTTCTAAAAAGAAGAAAAAGAAAAATGATAGGGCTTTGCATGCTTCTAGTGAACCTACTGTAGACACACCTGAGAATCCCCATGATATTTCTATTTCTGATGCTGAAACTCAATCAGGTGATGAACATGAACCAAGTGATAATGTTAATGATAATGTTCATGTTGATGCTCAACCTAGCAAAGACAATGATGTAGAAATTGAACCTGCTGTTGATCTTGATAACCCACAATCAAAGAATCAACATTATGATAAGAGATATTTTGTTGCTAGGAAGCACAGTAAAGAAAGAGAACCATGGGTTCAGAAACCCATGCCCTTTCCTCCTAAACCATCCAAGTCAAAGGATGATGAGGATTTTGAGCGCTTTGCTGAAATGATTAGACCTATTTTCTTACGTATGCGCTTAACTGATATGCTAAAAGTAAATCCTTATGCTAAGTATATGAAGGATATCATTACAATTAAAAGAAAGATACCAGAAGCTGAAATTTCCACCATGCTTGCTAATTACACTTTTAAGGGTGGAATACCAAAGAAACTTGGAGATCCGGGTGTTCCAACTATACCATGCTCCATTAAAAGAAATTATGTTAGAACTGCTTTATGTGATCTTGTAGCCGGTGTTAGTGTTATGCCCCTCTCTTTATATCTTAGACTTGAATTGAATAAGTTGACACCTACTGAAATATCTTTGCAAATGGCTGATAAATCAACTGCTATACCTCTCGATATTTGTGAGGATGTGCCTGTTGTGGTTGCAAATGTCACTATCTTAACGGACTTTGTTATTCTTGACATTCCCGAGGACGATAGTATGTCTATTATCCTTGGTAGACCTTTTCTTAATACTGCAGGGGCTTTTATTGATTGCAACAAAGGCAATGTCACTTTTCATGTTAATGGTAATGAGCATACGGTACACTTTCCGAGGAAACAATCTCAAGTTCATAGCATCAATTCTATTGAAAAAGTTCCAACTATCATTTTTGGAGGTTTTGAATTTCCTCTCCCTACTATCAAGAAAAAGTATGATATTATTATTGTTGGGGATTTTCATATCCCCGTTGAGGTAATTTAGTGTTATTCGAAATTTCTCTGGTTCCGTGTTATTCGGAATGAGTTTCTTAACAAGACTTGATCAACCTTGTTAGTGGATTCATTTTGATGATCACGAGATGGATGAAACTAGAAGGCACAACCTTCTGTACCCACTTTTTACTTTCTGTTATTTAGAATAAATAAAGCAAAAATAGCATTATCCGTCTGTTTTCTGAATTATCCGTGCACTAAAAAAACAGTCCGAAAATAAAAGTGCTCCAAATGCCCTGCAAATTTAGTATGATTTTTTCTGGAATATTTGAGGATTTTAGGCACTGAAAACACTGCAAAAGGGGCAAGCACCAGGCCACGAAAGAGGAGGGCGCCCCCCTTCCTATAGGGCGCGCCCCCTATCTTGTGGGCCCCTGGTGGCTCCCCTCCACTTATGCCAGCACCCACACACTTCATCTTCTACCCAAAAAAATCCCCATCTAGCTCAAGCCCGAGTTCTAGCTCGTTTTGCAGCGATTTTCGATCTCTTAGCTCAAAGCTCCATTCTCAAAACTGCTTTGGGAGATTGTTGCTTGGTATGTGACTCCTCCATTGGTCCAAATAGTTTTTGTTCTAGTGCTTTATTCATTGCAAATTTTTGCTGCATAGGTGACCATGTTCTTGAGCTTGCATGTTAAATTTTTAAGGTCCCAAGCAATTCCAATGCATGATATAGGCTCTAGGCACTTGTAGGAGTAGTTGCTATCAATCTTGTTTAGTTTTATTCACTTTTATTTTGAAGTTACTAAAATTTCAGAAATTTTGAGAAAATGTTAAGGAGGTTCTTTAAAGCCTCTTCTAGCCAAAGCTCTAAGGAAAAACAAGACAAAGAGAAGGAAAAACCCAAGTATAATCTTCCTCGCTTAGCGGAAGTACGGTCATGTGAATGGCCGTGTGAGGATTTCTTGAAAGAAGCCGGAATTCATGAAGACTTTTATGCTTTAATCGGGATTGCAGGCCTCACTGGTTTCATGAACGACCGAATCGATCAGTATCTCTTACTTACCAATACTTTCATGAAAAACTTTTATTATTATCCTAAGAAGTCACCGCCTGCAGTATCATTTCATTTATATGATGAATTCAGAGAAATGTATTTACATGATTTTTGCGTGGTGTGTAGGATACCTTATGAAGGAGAATTAGAGGAACCCCATCATGAAGATGTGGATAGTTTCGTTAAAACTATTGTTGTAGAAGAGCCAAAGAAGGGCTCTTAGTCAAAAGTCTCCAGCATACACTTTCCTGTTTTACGCTACTTTGCCATATTTGCTAGTAGATGCTTGATTGGTCATGGGAATAGTGGAAACTTGAGCATTCCAGATATTATTATTCTTCAACATGCTTTGCTGGGAGACAATAATTTTAGTATGGGTGCCGTCGTTGCTAAACGGCTAGCCCTAAATCATACAAAAGGCCCCATATTTGGAGGTATCTATGCTGCACGTCTTGCTGAACATTTTCAGATACCCATTAGGCACCTTGCGGAGGAGGAGACAAAATTACCTCCTCACATTTTAGATTACAAGAGCATGGTAGCACACAAGTTTATTGTTGACAATGAAGAGAAGATGCTCTTGTAGATTCAATAAGAAACACTTTGAGTTTATTATTTTGCCTGCACCTTTGTTATTTGACTTGCTTGCAGAAAATCACCTTGTTACGCCGGAAGTGGTGAACAACCATCTAGCCCAAGCTTTTACTCCAGAACCTGAACCTGAGTCGGAACCTGAGCTGGACCCTTATCGTGCATCATCTGTCCAGTGGTATCCGGAGATGACCATCCAGTGGTATCCTGATTACACCTCCCACTACACCGGAGAGAGTAGTGGCGGTCCTTGGTATTAGACCAACTTAGGCCAAAAGCCTAAGCTTGGGGGAGTACGTATTTCTCACTGACTTTACATTCATGTTCACACACTAGTGGTCGGTGCTCACACTCTTTCATTGTATTATCCATGTTAGTTTAAATTTCTTTTTCTAGCTTTCTTCTTGTGTGTTTGTTAAACCTTAAGAAAAACCAAAAATCAGTTAGTTTAATTTCCTTTCTTGTAGTAGAAATTAAAATGAAAACCCCAAAAAGATTTCTCATTCTTCTTTTACTTGTTGGGAGCTTTCCCGTGTAAATAGTTTTATTTTCTTTTCTTTCTTTTGGGGGTCGAGAAGACTATATTGAAAATGCTTAGTGGCTCTTATATGCATGATTTTTTATTTAATTTAGAGCCCATATTACTTGTCTTCTCTCTTGAGTTGAATGCTTGCAGATTCCAGCTTAGTCCAATGCACGTGCACTCTTATTATTATACACAGCTTTCGGTCGTGCAAGTGAAAGGCAATAATGACGATATATGATGGACTTATTGGGATGACAAAAGCTGGTATGAACTCGACCTCTTTTGTTTTTGTAAATATGATGATTCATCGTTCCTGAGTCAGCTATTATGAAGTAAACATATTTGCAATGACATTTAGAGATTATAGTTGCTTGTGCCATGCTTGATTAGCTATGAGTTATAATGGTTTACCTTGCATGCCAACATGCTATTAGAATGATTATGATGTGGTATGATGGGATGGTATCCTCCTTTGAATGTATTAAGTGACTATATTTGGCACATGTTCACGCATGTAGTTGAATCAAATCAACATAGCCTTCATGATATTTATGTTCAGGGTGGATTATATCCTACTCATGCTCGTACTCGGTGTGAATTAATTTTAATGCATGTTTACGACTGTTGTCGCTCTCTCAGTTGGTCGCTTCCCAGTCTTTTGCCAGCCTTCACCTGTACTAAGCGGGAATACTGCATGTGCATCCAAACTCCTTAAACCCCAAAGTTGTTCCATATGAGTCCACTATACCTACCTATATGCGGTATTTACGTGCCGTTCCAAGTAAATTTGTATGTGCCAAACTCCAAACCTTCAAATGAAATTATGTTTTGTATGCTCGAGCAGCTCATGTTTCAACTAGGGTTGCATATATCTTCCATTCTAGGTGGGTTATTCTCAAGAGGAGTGGACTCCGCTCCTCATTCATGAGAAAGGGCCGTTAACCGGGATGCCCAGTCCCATGATCCAAAAAGATCAAAGCAAATCAAAATAATTAAACAAAACTCCCCCAGGGCTGTTGTATGTTGGAGGCACTCGTTGTTTCGAGCAAGCCATGGATTGATGCTTGTTGGTGGTTGGGGGAGTATAAACCTTTACCATTCTGTTTGGGAACTGCCTATAATGCATGTAGTATGGAAGATACAGCCATCTCATAGTTGTTGCGTTGACAGCAAAAGTATGCCGCTCAAAATGTTATTCACTCTCTATTTTAAAATCGAGCTCTGGCACCTCTACAAATCCCTGCTTCCCTCTGTGAAGGGCCTATCTATTTACTTTTGTGTTGAGTCATCACCCTTCTTATTAAAAGCACCCGCTGGAGAGCACACCGTCATTTGCATTCATTATTATTGGTTTATATTGGGTATGACTTGACTGGATCTCTTTTACCATGAATTACAATGTTTAGTCAGACCTTGATCTTTAAAGGTGCTCTGCATTTATGTTTTGCGGTCTCAGGAAGGGCTAGCGAGATACCATTTTGTTATATCATGTTATGATTATTTTGAGAAAGTGTTGTCATCCGAGTTTTATTATTATGGCTCGCTAGCTGATTATGTTATTGATATGAGTAATTGTGAGACCTATGTGTTATTGTGAGTATGGTTAGTTCATAATATTTGCTGAAACTTGAAGGCTGGCTTTTCATGTTACAACAACAAGAGCAAACAGAGTTTGTAAAAGTTTTTCTTTATCACTTTTAGTTTATCAACTGAATTGCTTGAGGACAAGAAAATGTTTAAGCTTGGGGGAGTTGATACATCTCCAACGTATCTAATTTTCCAAACACTTTTGCCCTTGTTTTGGACTGTAACTTGCATGATTTGAATGAAACTAACCCGGACTGACGCTGTTTTCAGCAGAACTGCCATGATGTTGTTTTATGTGTAGAAAAGAAAAGTTCTCGGAATGTCCTGGAAATCCATGGAGGCACTTTTCAGAATTAATAGGAATTTTTGGCGAAAGAATCAAGGCCAGGGGGCCCACGGGCTGTCCGCGAGACAGGGGGGTGCCCCCCCTAGGGCACGCCCTCCTATCTCGTGGGCCCCCTGGACACCTCCCGATCTCAACTCCAACTCCATATATACCGTCTCAGGGAGAAAAAAATTAGAGAGAAAGTTTCATCGCGTTTCACGACACGGAGCCACCACCAAGCCCTAATCTCTCTCGGGAGGGCTGATCTGGAGTCCGTTCGGGGCTCCGGAGAGGGGAATTCGTCGCCATCGTCGTCATAAACCATCCTCCATCACCAATTTCATGATGCTCACCGCCGTGCGAGAGTAATTCCATCGTAGGCTTGCTGGACGGTGATGGGTTGGATGAGATTTACCATGTAATCAAGTTAGTTTTGTTAGGGTTTGATCCCTAGTATCCACTATGTTCTGAGATTGATGTTGCTATGACTTTGCTATGCTTAATGCTTGTCACTAGGGCCCGAGTGCCATGATTTCAGATCTGAACCTATTATGTTTTCATGAATATATGTGTGTTCTTGATCCTATATTGCAAGTATATAGTCACCTATTATGTGTTATGATCCGACAACCCTGAAGTGACAATAATCGGGATACTTCTTGGTGATGACCGTAGTTTGAGGGGTTCATGTATTCACTATGTGTTAATGCTTTGTTCCGGTTCTCTATTAAAAGGAGGCCTTAATATCCCTTAGTTTCCGTAAGGACCCCGCTGCAATGGGAGGGAAGGACAAAAGATGTCATACAAGTTCTTTTCCATAAGCACGTATGATTGTTTACGGAATACATGCCTACATTACATTGATGAATTGGAGCTAGTTCTATATCACCCTAAGTTATAACTATTGCATGAGGAATCACATCCGGCATATTTATCCATCACTGATCCATTGCCTACGAGTTTTTCATATATTGTTCTTCGCTTATTTACTTTTCCGTTGCTACTGTTACAACTACTACAAAACCCCAAAAACATTTATCTTTACTTTTGCTACCGTTACCTTTATTATCATACCACTTTTGCTATTAAACACTTTGCTGCAGATACTAAGTTATCCAGGTGTGGTTGAATTGATAACTCAACTGCTAATAATCAAGAATATTCTTTTGGCTCCCCTTGTGTCGAATCAATAAACTTGGGTTGAATACTCTATCCTCAAAAGCTGTTGCGATCCCCTATACTTGTGGGTTATCAGGCCCCCTGGTAGCCCTCCGGTGACCGTCTTCTGCTATATGAAGGCTTTTACCCTGGAAAAATCATAAGCAAGCTTACGGGATGAAACTCCACCGCCATGAGGTGGAACCTTGGTGGAACCAATCTAGGGCTCCGGCGGAGCTGTTCTGCCGAGGAAACATCCCTCCGGGAGGGGGAAATCATCGCCATCGTCATCACCAATGATCCTCTCATCGGGAGGGGGTCAATCTCCATCAACATATTCACTAGCACCATCTCCTCTCAAACCCTAGTTCATCTCTTGTATCCAATCTTTGTACCAAAACCTCAGATTGGTACCTGTGGGTTGCTACTAGTGTTCATTACTCCTTGTAGTTGATGCTAGTTGGTTTATTTGGTGGAAGATCATATGTTTAGATCCTTAATGCATATTAATACCCCTCTTATTATGAACATGAATATGTTTTGTGAGTAGTTACATGTGTTCCCGAGGACATGGGAGAAGTCTTGCTATTAGTAGTCATGTGAATTTGGTATTCGTTCGATATATTGATGAGATGTATGTTGCCTCTCCTCTAGTGGTGTTATGTGAACATCGACTACATGACACTTCACCATTGTTTGGGCCGAGAGGAAGGGATTGGGAAGTAATAAGTCGATGATGGATTGCTAGAATGACAGAAGCTTAAACCCTAGTTTATGCGTTGCTTCATAAGGGGCTGATTTGGATCCATATGTTACATGCTATGGTTAGGTTTACCTTAATAATTATTTTGTAGTTGTGGATGCTTGCAATAGGGGTTAATCATAAGTGGGATGCTTGTCCAAGAAAGGTCAGTACCCAAGCACCGGTCCACCCACATATCAAATTATCCAAGTAACGAACGTGAATCATATGAGCATGATGAAAACTAGCTTGACGATAATTCTCATGTGTCCTCGGGAGTGCTTTTCTCTATATAAGAACTCATCTAGGCTTGTCCTTTGCTACAAAAAGGATTAGGACACCTTGCTGCACCTTATTTACTTTGATTGCTTGTTACCCGTTACAAATTACCTTATCACAAAACTATCTGTTACCTATAATTTCAGTGCTTGTAGAGAATACCTTACTGAAAACCGCTTGTTATTTCCTTGTGCTCCTCATTGGGTTCGACACTCTTACTTATCGAAAGGACTATGATAGATCCCCTACACTTGTGGGTCATCAGGTCCCAATGTATCGGCTTAGCTATTATCAGCAACATGGACTTAATTATAGGATTTCAAACTGCAGCCCCCAAGTGTAGGGTTGTACACCTGCAGGAAATCGGGACTTTGTTTTCCTTCAGGTTTTGATAATGTCAAATGATGTAGCCCCCAAGTGTCGGGTCGTCTGCGTGCAGCGACTTGGGACTTTTGCAATGTAGTAGAATTTTGAATTGAGTAGCATAGCCCCCAAGTGCTGGGTCGACTACCTGCGGCGACTTGGGACTTTGCACTGATAAGTACCCTTTTTCTTTGAGAGTAAAAATCAAATAGTAGCCCCAAGTGTCGGATTGCCAGCCCGCGGTGTCATGGGACTTATAAATAACAAAAACCACTTCTATTATGCAGGAAATGCTGGATCAAGCCAGCTCAGAGATTGCCGGGTTGAAGAAAAGGTTGAAATATGAGAATAAATTGCAGGAGGCAACTGAAAAGCTGTCCTCAGATTTCGAAGAGTCCCTACTCAAGTCTACAGACACTTTGGAAAAAACCAAGACTTCCTTTGCAGATGAGAAAGCCGCCTTGTAGAAACATGTTGAAGAGGCAGAGTTAAAGCTCGAGCCAGTGACCCGGGAGCTGGCAAAGTTGAAGAGCCACATCACTAATATGTGCATAGCTATTTTCTATGTGTCTTGCTCTCTCCCTTTTTTTTTTTAAGTCCCTATGTTGAGTGTTAGTAAAAATCCATTTTTACTGATTAATTTGATTTTGATTGACAGGTAAGAAGTGCTCTTCTCTCCGAGACCTCCCACTTGTAAAGATGAAAGTTGTCTATAAATTTTTGGAGCAGCTATACGTGGGAGTGAAAGGATCAAGAAGAGGTGTCTAGAGGGGTGGTGATTAGACCCTCAACAAACAAAGTTGGCATTTTTTAAGTTTTTCAAGTTGAGGTGGTAGATTAACACAATTTCAA
Source organism: Triticum aestivum (assembly GCF_018294505.1). Taxonomy (NCBI): domain Eukaryota; kingdom Viridiplantae; phylum Streptophyta; class Magnoliopsida; order Poales; family Poaceae; genus Triticum; species Triticum aestivum. The sequence continues at coordinate 182,497,851 of NC_057795.1, forward strand.
GCATACGCAATACAATTCAAGCAAGTATGCAAAGAGTATATGAGTAGCGGAAAATAAAGCATGCAACTTGCAAGAAAGTAAAGGGATGGGATTGGAGTGTGCAAACGCAATTGGAGACATGGAGATTTTTGGCGTGGCTCCGGTAGGTGGTGCTATCGTACATCCATGTTGATCGAGACTTTAACCCACGAAGGGTAACGGTTGCGCGAGTCCACGGAGGGCTCCACCCACGAAGGGTCCACAAAGAAGTAACCTTGTCTATCCCATCATGGCCATCGCCCACGAAGGACTTGCCTCACTATGGTATATCTTCACGAAGTAGGCGATCTCACTGCCCTTACAAAATCCTTGTTTCAACTCCACAATCTTGACGGAGGCTCCCAAGTGACACCTAACCAATCTAGGAGACACCACTCTCCAAAAGGTAATAGGTGTTGTTGATGAACTCCTTGCTCTTGTGCTTCAAATGATAGTCTCCCCAACACTCAACTCTCTCTCACAGATTTGGCTATGGTGGAAAGATGATTTGAGTGGAAAGCAACTTGGGGAAGGCTAGAGATCAAGATTCATATGGTAGGATTGGAATATCTTGGTCTCAACACATGAGTAGGTGGTTCTCTCTCAGAAAATGAGTAGTGGAAGTGTAAGTATGTTCTGATGGTTGTCCTCTCGAATGACGAATGGGTGGAGGGGTATATATAGCCTCCACACAAAATCTAACCATTACGCACAGATTCCCAAACTTAGTGGGACCAAATCAGCAAACTCGATCAGACCGATTCAGGTCAAAACATGAACGCTAGAATTTTCGGTGGGACCGATATAGTCAACCCGGTGAGACCGTTGTGCAGGGGTTAGGGTAAAACCTCAACTCGGTTTGACCGATTACTCAAACTCGGTGAGAACGATTTTGGTAATAAGCAAACAGAGGATTCGTCAAGCAAACTCGATGGGACCTATTACACAAACTTGGTGGGACCAATTTTGTTGCAATAAGTCACAGAGAATTTGCAAGCCCATCTCGGTGAGACCGAGATCCCATTGGGGAGACCGAAGTGACTAGGGTTTGGCAATGGCTGAATAAGATGAAACTCGGTGGCGCCGGATAGACAAAGTCGGTGTGACCGAGTTTGACATTTAGGTTCAGGAAATATGTGGATGTGAGAAAGTGGCTGAGTGTTTTGGAGCATATCACTAAACACTTTGAGCAAGCAAGCCATTAAGCAACACCTCATCCCCTTTTAATAGTATTGGCTTTCCTATGGACTCAATGTGATCTTGGATCACTAAAATAGAAAATGTAGAGTCTTGAGCTTTTGCCAATATGTTTCCTTAGCATCTTGAAGGGGTTCCACATCCTCCTGTCCATGTCCATGCCACTCCAACGTTGAACTTATCTGAAATATACTAGGTAGAAGTATTAGTCCAACAAGAGACATGTTGTCATGAATTACCAAAATCACCCAGGGAGCAATTGTGTTTTCAATCTCCCCCTTTTGGTAATTGATGACAACATAAATCAAAGCTTTAGATAAAGATATAAGGGAATAGTGAGTAAAGCTTTGGAAGGGCATGCAACATGCATTGTCTCCCCCTACATGCATGCAATCATGTGATAATAGATCATAAGAGTATGAGAATGCATAAACATGTCAGAGAAAGCAATGAGTTACATGTGTCTTGGCTATATGCATCAGAGCAAATGATATAGATACTGGAAATATACCTTCATGTTCATGAGTCTCTCTTGCAAACAATATGTACCACAACAAGAGATCTTCATGCACATGAGTGTGATGCATATACTTACCCTGTGGTCTTGAGCTAGCTTGAAGAAGATGTACCTGGGTGACAAGGTTAGATAACACAAGAACATCTACTCGACAGAGCAAGAACTAAAGAGCACAAGAATACCAAGACTGGGATGACATGTAGAGTGTGAGTACTAGGTAATCTATTTGGACATTGACATGTCCCCAAGAATAAAGATACGCAATGAATTCCAAAGATTTTCTTCCCTTAGATGTCTTTCTGCCCCTGAATCTGACCTAAGATAATGGGAGTAGATAGGGTAGCAGAAAATCAGAGCAAACAAGAAATTAACAAAGCAAGATAAAGTCATAACATATACTATCATGTATTTCCCCTCTTGAAGACATGAGACAACTTTCCTCTTAAGGATAGGAGCATTAGGAGAAGCTTTTATGAGCACATTCCCGTGATAAGCTTCGATGTGCTCTCTCTCCCCCTTTGACATCAATTTCCAAGAAGGGACTTCTGGAGCATGAGTCAAGTAGGTTTGGTCCTGGAGTCACATTTCAAAGACATGTCTAATATTGATGCTGGTAGAGGACAAGTTTCAAAGAGTGTAGCTAGGACAAATATGCAGAATGCAAGTGACACAGATTTTGTCTCACGACTGAAATCGGTAGCATCGAGTGGTTGCAATCGGTGGCACCGAGTTGATTCGGTTCAGCCGAAGAAATCAATCCGGTGAGTCCGAGTTCAAACCGGAGAGTAACTTCTTGTCACCTCATCTCACTAGGCAAATAAGATCTCACAAGGATATGCAAGGAATTAATTGAATGATTGCAATGAATTGGATGCAGGGAAATGCAGGAAATAATAGAGAAAAGAAAATAAATCTAGATGAAGTCTTTTTTGAAAGGGGAACTAGCATGCATGATACAAATGCAAGGGCGCAAAAAACAATAGAGAACTTCATCTAGAATTGGTCGGCGACAAAGTCACCTATGTTAGAGTATATTGACTTAGGAGTCAAGTGAAGACACTTGATCATAGGTCATACTCATCGTTAAAGTCAAAATGGGGTTGCCATTTTTCGTTTAAGCATTTTGATGTATTCTCATCTTGTTGAGTTGCTTTGACCCAAGTCTTGGGGTTAAGCTTCTCTAAGATGGAATGACATACCTTGGGTGGTGGTGTTGAACTTGGTCATGTAGTTGAACTTGTGTAAGGTGCTCAAGTTGAAGCAGATCATCAAGAAATGGGAGCACCCCTTGTAGTTGAAGTTCATCTTCCTACATGGATTAGTCTTGCAAGTAAGAGCACTTGTGTATCCAAAGTGACAATCCTGAAATTTGATATAGGAATTTTGTCGAAGGATATATATTGAATGGTTTCGTGCTTCCTTGTCTTCATCCACCATTGTAGAGAATTGGAGATATAAAGATTGCTTAAAATGTGATTCAGTTGCAATCTCATAGAGTTGGTCTTATCCGAGTTCCTACAAGGGTTAGATACCATGCAAGAGTGTAAGAGTATCCAAGACATATGATCATCATCATAAGAGAATGGTCAAGGATTAGTCATAGTAAGGCTCATGCCTTGCATGTATCCACATGGAGTTTCTACTCCAAATTTGAGGCATCAATGATGTTCAATTCACCTCTCAACCTGCAAAACACTTTCTCATAAAGTGGTTTAGTGAATATATCTGTCAACTACTTGTCGGTACAAACATGCTTAAGTTTCACATCTCCCTTAGCAACATGATCTCGAATGAAAAGATGACGAACTTCAATATGCTTAGTTCGAGAATGTTGCACGGGATTATGAGCAAACTTAGTAGCACTCACATTGTCGCAAAGCAATGGAACATGTTTCACATATATCCCATAATCTTTAAGAGTTTGGGTCTTCCAAAGTAATTGAGCACAACATGAACCAGCGGCAATGTATTCCGCTTCGGCGGTGGGTAAGGATACTGAGTTTTGTTTCTTGGAGGACCAAGACACAAGTGATCTACCAAGAAATTGACAAGTACCTGAAGTGGACTTACTATCAACCTTGTCACCGGCATAGTCCAAGTCGGAGTAGCCAACAAGATCAAAAGAAGACCTCTTAGGATACCAAATGCCAAAATTTGGTGTATGTCTTAAGTATCTCACTATCCTTTTCATAGCCTTAAGATGACATTCTCTGGGCACTGCTTGATATCGTGCACACATGCACACACTTAGCATGATATCAGGATGGGAGGCACATAGATATAACAATGAACCAATCATAGAGCAGTAAACCTTTTGGTCAACCGGTTCGCCATCCTTTGTCAAGTTAAGATGTCCACTAGCTAGTAGGCATGGGGGTATTCATACCTTTGCATTCTTGCATGTTGAACTTCTTGAATAAGTCCTTGCTATACTTTGTTTGAGAGATAAAGGTTCCATCCTTAGTTTGATTGATTTGCAAACCAAGAAAGAACTTGAGTTCACTCATCATAGATATCCCAAACTTCTCCGACATAAGCTTCCCAAACTTCTCACTAAAATGAGGGTTAGTTGATCCAAATATGATATCATCAACATAAATTTGGCACACAAATAATTCTCCATTAACCCTTTTGGTAAAGAGTGTAGAATAAATTTTACCAATTTCAAACCCTTTATCAAGAAGAAACTTAGTCAAGCATTTATACCAAGCTCTAGGAGCTTGCTTAAGACCATAAAAATCTTTGTGAAGTTTGTAAACATGGTATGGTTTCTTAGGATTTACAAAGCCGGGAGGTTGTTTAACATAAACTTCCTCCTCAATTTCACCATTAAGAAAGGCACTTTTGAGGTCCATTTGATATAAGGTAATGTCATGATGATCGGCATATGCAAGTAAGATGCGAATGGACTCAAGTCTAGAAATGGGGGCATAAGTCTCACCATAGTCCATACCTTCGACTTGAGTGTAGCCTTGAGCAACTAGATGAGACTTGTTGCGCGTACAACTTGTCCATATTCATCTTGATTGTTCCGGAATACCCATTTGGTTCGAATGACATTGTGCTTCTCATCGGGCTTCTCAACCAACGTCCATACTTGGTTCCTCTCAAAGTTGTGTAACTCTTCGTGCATGGCATTTATCCAATCCGTATCTTCCAGTGCTTCTTCAACCTTCATAGGTTCAATGCTAGAAATGAATGAGTAATGTTCACAAAAGTTAGCCAAACAAGTTTTAGAGTGAGTAATTCTCCTAGTTAGAATGTCATCAAAGATTTGTTCGACGGGATGATCTCTTGAGACTCTTGCTCGAAATTGTGATACCTTTTGTTTGGGTCGGGGTGGAACATCCTCTTCATTGTCATGTTCTTCTTCCTGTCTTTCTTCGTTGTTGTTGGCGTGGTTGTTCTCCCGTGGAGGTGGAGAAGGAGGTCGTCGAGGTTCATCTTGTTTTAGATCCTCGTTCTCATCGTATTGATGTGTCCCACTTATGGATGCCTCCAAGTCAACTCGTGGTTATCCTTGGCGTGAGGTTGAGGCTTCCACTTGGACAGACAAGGTCCTCTCCTTCACCTCCGTTGGGCGAATCATGCTGATAGACAAGTCTTGGATTGCTTCCGAAGGATCTTTGTCACATACATCAATTGGCAATTGCTCTACTTGCAAGCCGTTAGATTCATCAAACTTCACATCCGTTGGGCGAATCATATCGAGACTTTAACACACGAAGGGTAACGGTTGCGTGAGTCCACGGAGGGCTCCACCCACGAAGGGTCCACGAAGAAGCAACCTTGTCTATCCCATCATGGCCATCGCCCACAAAGGACTTGCCTCACTAGGGTATATCTTCACGAAGTAGGCGATCTCATTGCCCTTACAAACTCCTTGGTTCAACTCCACAATCTTGCCGGAGGCTCCCAAGTGACACCTAACCAATCTAGGAGACAACACTCTCCAAAAGGTAATAGGTGTTGTTGATGAACTCCTTGCTCTTGTGTTTCAAATGATAGTATTCCCAACACTCAACTCTCTCTCACAGATTTGGCTATGGTGGAAAGATGATTTGAGCGGAAAGCAACTTGGGGAAGGCTAGAGATCAAGATTCATATGGTAGGATTGGAATATCTTGGTGTCAACACATGGGTTGGTTCTCTCTCAGAAAATGAGTAGTGGAAGTGTAAGTATGTTCTGATGGCTCTCCTCTCGAATGAGGAATGGGTGGAGGGGTATATATAGCCTCCACACAAATCTAACCATTACACACAGATTCCCAAACTTAGTGGGACCGAATCAGCAAACTTGGTGAGACCAATTTTGGTAATAAGCAAACAGAGGATTGGTCAAGCAAACTCGATGGGACCCATTGCACAAACTTGATGGGACCAACTTTGTTGCAATAGGTCACAGAGAATTTGCAAGCCCATCTCGGTGAGACCGAGATCCCATCGGTGAGACCGAAGTGACTAGGGTTTGGCAGTGGCTGAATAAGATGAAACTCAGTGGCGCCAGATAGACAAAGTCGATGGGGCCGAGTTTGACATTTAGGTTTAGGACATATGTGGATGTGAGAAATTGGTTGAGGGTTTTGGAGCATATCACTAAGCATTTTGGGCAATCAAGCCATTAAGCAACACCTCATCCCCTTTTAATAGTATTGGCTTTCCTATGGACTCAATGTGATCTTGGATCACTAAAATAGAAAATGTAGAGTCTTGAACTTTTGCCTATATTTGTCCTTAGCATCTTGAAGGGGTTCCACATCCTCTTGTCCATGTCCATGCCACTCCAACGTTGAACTTATCTGAGATATACTAGGTAGAAGTATTAGTCCAACAAGAGATATGTTGTCATGAATTACCAAAATCACCCAGGGAGCACTTGCGCTTTCAGGGAGCTGTTCATTGCTTGATGGAGGTGAAGAAAGTGTTGGGGCCCCCGCGCTGAATCATGGGCATAATCAATGAGTTCTCCACTATGCCCGAGTGGATCAGAGGGCTCAAGATGTGAGCCTACAGGAAAGGGTCCATAAGTGCACTTGCTTTGGTGAAAGCTTATCATCCAGAGTTAGAGCCGGCTCTACTAGCAAACAGGTTCCCCAAACTTCACACAGATGACAGTCATTCAAGAAAGAAGATTTCACTCACTGTGTATAGGAGAACTAGCTTGCTGCAACAAAAATTTCACAAAACTTATATCACTCAACGTTCTAGGTTGGCTTCGATGAAGACGGCGGTCGGATGAGCATGCATCAACCGAAACCCATCAAGTTGATTGCACCATGTAGGCTTCCTTATGATTTACAAGCTGGCTCATCCTCAAATGTCATAAAAGAAGATATGGAATTTGAAGCCTTGTACTCAATGCAGTGGGCGGTAGAAAACCCCCAGACCGAAGAAGATGATGATGCACTTGAGGAGGCACAAGAGAACAAGGAAGAGCCTCCGCCGTCAAACCGTTGTCTGTTGAAGCAGAAGGGAGCCAACCTGACGCTAACCTAGAAAATCCAAATGCCGGGTCTCAGCAATCAACAACTCTACATGCTTAACCTTTTCTTGTGAAAAACTTCATGATGGAATTAGCCCAGTTGTGGCTTGTAATAACTTTTGTCTTAAAAAAACTCATGAGACCCGCCAATGCTATTGAGCACTTAGAAAATAACTTGAACTGTTGATGCTTTTGATGGAATGAATCCTTGGCTGTGGCTGTAGTGCAACCTGGCAATTTATCATTTGTATGAATATCTTCATGTAATGTCTTTTACTTAAGATGAATCTTAGGACGTGGTCTTAGTGCAACCCGGCAAATTATCTTCGTATGGAAATCATTTTTCCTTTGAATTTATAATTCGTATGATAATAAATTAGACCTGACCTCTCAAAGATAGAGGTGGCTTTTGCAAAAAATAAGCAATATATACTGATCACGAATTTGTCATAAGTTAGAATTCATAGTAATTGGTAAAATAAACCAAATAATATAGAATAAATCAAACTTAAATTTGAAATAAAAAGGCGGCTTCATGCTTGACATGAAGACCGGCTTTCGAGGCTTGAGTCTGAAATTTGCTTTCTTATGGAAGTCGTCCTTGTAGCCTCTTTTGGTTTGCCCTTGCTATCTGGAAAGCCAGCTCTCACGTGACTTATGCCGGTGTTTTAGCTTTGATGGGTTCAGGGTCAACATGTACATAGTAGGCATCAGTGTGATTGACTTATCAAATGTACAGCCGGGTCACCTTGTTGTGAGTAGCATCAAGCTAATAGGCAGGTATAACCAAGTATATGATGGCTTATGTCGGGTCAAAAGGGATGCTATATTTAAACTCGATGAGTTGGAAGCCCCCAAGTGACCAATGATCAGAGAATAAAGACTCAACACACGGCTTTGAAGTGAAACGACAAATTCCGAGGTCCAGAGATGTCGGCTTTATTTCATTGGTCATCATTTATATATACACGACAGAAGTATTTAAAAACTAGAAGTACAACTAAAGTTGTATATTAAGTATAATAGGGCCAAAGATGTCCAATATTCCAAGGGATTCTACCCTCCTCTTCGGAGGTACGTGATTATTTGCTTCACGCATATCATCGGCATAATATGACACATTGTTGAGATTATTGTTGATGACGACGGGTCCTTCCCATGGAGGTGAGAGCGTTTGCATACATGTATGCTCTTGTATCAGATAGAGCACTAAGTCACCCTCCCAAAAGGTACGGCTTCAGACTCAACAACTATGTTAGCGATGTATGTCTTGCTATTATATCGTTGACCATGTTGTTGCAAGATCGCGTTCTTCCTCCAAGGCATGAAGAGAGTCGAGCTTGCTCACTATTTTCCTCAACATATGTTGCAACTCTGGGAGTGTCATGACGGATATCGCTTGGTATTACGACTTCTGCACCATAAACCAGGAAGAACAGTGTATAGCATGTTGACCTGTTGGGAGTAGTCTGTATACTCCAAAGTACCGTAGGAAGCACTTCAACCCAGTAGCCAGGGGTGCACTCAAGTCGAACCATAAGTCTTGGTTTAATCCCTCGCGACAACTCCTAATTGGCGTGTTCCGCCTGCCCATTAGATCGTGCATGTGCAACTGAGTCGAGATTAAGTCAAATGTGTTCTCTTTGACAAAACTGTTCCGTAGCACCCTTGGACAAGTTAGTGCCACTATTAGTAACAATACTATGATGATATCCAAAGTGACTGATTATCTTCGTCAGAAACATAACTACTTTTGCAGAATCACAATTGTTGACTAGCTCTGCTTCAACCCACTTGGTGAATTTGTCAACTTCAACCAAAAGGTGAGTCTTTTTGTCAGATGATTGCTTAAAAGGACCGACCATGTCAAGCCCCCAGACTGCAAAAGGCCAAGTAATTGGGGTCATCCAAAGTTCTTGAGCCGGCACATGAGCTTGACGTGCAAATTTCTAGCACCCATCATACTAGTGGACGATGTCCTCTACATCTGCATGAGCTATGAGCTAGTAAAAAGCATGCCTGAAATCCTTTGCCACCAAGGGCCTTGACCCGACATGATGTCCACAGTCACAAGAGTGGATCTCCCTGAGAATCGCGTGACCCATCTCATGAGAAACACAATGCTGAGAAATGCCTGTAATACTTCTCATGTGTAGCTCGCCATTGCCCATTGACGTTGGACATACATTAGACCTCCAGATAGTCTACTGATAGATTATTTCCTCTTCAGGGAGCTCGCCGCTGGTAAGATAAGCCAAGTAATTTACTATCCATTCAGGAGTGGCAGAACTACAACCACTAAAGCAGGTTCTGGGTCAGTAATATGAAATCTTCCTCTGTCGGTAGCTTGAGGGGTTGTGTAGGACGTCCAAAAACGCATTTGGTGGAACCGGCTTGCATGGAGAGCCCAAGCGAGACAGTGCATCTGCTGCATGATACAACTTTCATATACTTTTGGCAACATTTTATATTATTTTTAGGACTAACATATTGATCTAGCGCCCAGTGCCAGTTCCTTTTTGTTACATGTTTTTTATTTGACGGAATATACATATCAAACAAAGTCCAAACGTGATAAAATTTTATGGAGAATTATTTTTGGATATATGTTATTTTTGGGAAGAAGAATCAACGCAAGCCGGTACTTGAGGGCCCCACAAACCACCAGGGCGCACTCAGGGGGTAGGGCGTGCCATGGTGGATTGTGAGCCCCTCGTAAGGCGGTTGCAACTCTTGTTTCGCCGGAAGAAAGATAATATCCGGAAAAAATCATGTTAAAATTTCATCCCAATCGGAGTTACGGGTCTCCGAGAATTTAAGTACTGGTTTTCGTCCAGAAAAGAGGAATGCACAAAAGAAGAGAACAGAGAGAGAGAGAGAGAGAGAGAGAGAGAGAGAGAGAGATCCAATCTAGGAGGGGCTCTTGCCTGCCATGGAGACCATGGACAAGAGGGGGAACTCTCCTCCATCTAGGGGGAGGCCAAGGAATAAGAAGAAGAAGAAGAAGAAGAAGAAGAAGAAGAAGAAGAAGAAGAAGAAGAAGAAGAAGAAGAAGAAGAAGAAGAAGAAGGGGAGATCTCTCCCCCTCTCTCCTGGTGGCACTTGAACGCCGGTGGGGCAACCATCGTGTGACAATGATCTACTCCAACAAGTCCGTAATTTCATCAACACCTCCATCTGTAGGATCGAAAGTATGTCTAGAGGGGGGTGATTAGACTACTTGACCAAATAAAAACTTAGCCTTTTCCCAATTTTAGTTCCTGGCAGATTTTAGCAACTCAGCACAAGTCAAGCAATCACAATACAATTCAAGCAAGCATGCAAAGAGTATATGAGCAACGGAAAGTAAAGCATGCAACTTGCAAGAAAGTAAATGTGAGGAGTTTGGAGGGAGCAAACGCAATGTTGACACGGAGATTTTTGGCGTGCTTTCGATAGGTGGTGCTATCGTACATCCACGTTGATGGAGACTTCAACCCATGAAGGGTAACAATTGCGTGAGTCCATGGAGGGCTCCACCCACGAAGGGTTCACGAAGAAGCAACCTTGTCCATCCCACCATGGCCATCGCCCACGAAGGACTTGCCTCACTTGGGTAGATCTTCACGAAGTAGGCGATCTCCTTGCCCTTACAAACTCCTTGGTTCAACTCCACAATCTTGACGGTGGCTCCCAAGTGACACCTAACCAATATAGGAGACACCACTCTCCAAAAGGTAATAGATGGTGTGTTGATGATGAACTCCTTGCTCTTTTGCGTCAAATAATAGTCTCCACAACACTCAACTCTCTCTCACAGACTTGGCTATGGTGGAAAGATGATTTGAGTGAAAAGCAACTTGGGGAAGGCTAGAGATCAAGATTCTTGTGGTTGGAATGGAATGTCTTGGTCTCAACACATGAGTAGTTTGTTCTCTCTCAGAAAATGAGTAGTGGAAGTGTAGGTACGTCCTGATGGCTTTCTCCACAAATGAAGAATGGGTGGAGGGGTATATATAGCCTCCACACAAAATCCAACCATTACACACAGATTCCCAAACTCGATGAGACCGAATGGTAACTGTCGGTGTCAAAACCGATGGATCTCGGGTAGGGGGTCCCGAACTGTGCGTCTAGGCGGATGGTAACAGGAGACAAGGGACACGATGTTTTTACCCAGGTTCGGGCCCTCTCGATGGAGGTAAAACCCTACTCCTGCTTGATTGATATTGATGATATGGGTAGTACAAGAGTAGATCTACCACGAGATCAAGGAGGCTAAACCCTAGAAGCTAGCCTATGGTATGATTGTTGTTCATCCTATGTACTAAAACCCTCCGGTTTATATAGACACCGGAGAGGGCTAGGGTTACACAAAGTCGGTTAAAATGGTAGGAGATCTACATATCCGTATTGCCAAGCTTGCCTTCCATGCCAAGGAAAGTCCCATCCGGACACGGGACGAAGTCTTCAATCTTGTATCTTCATAGTCTTGGAGTCCGGCCAATGATGATAGTTCGGCTATCCGAACACCCCCTAGTCCAGGACTCCCTCAGTAGCCCCCGAACCAGGCTTCGATGACGATGAGTCCGGCGCATATATTGTCTTTGGCTTTGCAAGGCGGGTTCTCCTCCAAATTCCATGTGCTTGCCGAATAGTGTCCGGCTTCCTTATAAATGTTGCGCTCCTTGGCTTCCACGTCCAATAATGGCCCTCTTCCACGTGTCATATGAATGCGAAAAGCCAGGGTATTTTTATGTTTTACCCCTAGCTGCGCGAATAAGCTGCCTATAAGAGAGGCGAGGATCTAGATCCGAATCACACCATCCTCCTTCCGCGAGCACTCATCGAAGCGTCTCTGACAAAAATCCACTCCATCATGGACAGTCGACGCGGCTCCTCCTCTCGCGCTCGTAGCCCTCAGCCGGGATATTGGAGGAGATGTTCAGTCCCGCATAGCGAGCTAGTGACGCTCCAAGCAGAGGGATACCTTCCCCCAGCCTTCATGGTTCCCGTTCGAGCCGGACTGGCCACCTACAAGGGTGGAAAGAAGGCAGAGAGCGTCCCCAATCCCTCCAAAGGAGAGCAGGTATGCTTCGTCCCTTATCTAATAAGGGGACTCGGATTTCCCATACATTCGTTTCTCTGGGGGCTCCTGGAGTTCTATGGGCTCCAGCTTCACCACCTTACACCTGCCTCCATCTTGCACATCGCGGGCTTTGTAGCCCTCTACGAGCTGTTCTTGGGCACCGAGGCCCATTTTGCGCTGTGGAAGAGATTGTTTTGCCTCGTACCCCGTTCTCACGAGGGGTCGATATACCAAGTGGGCGGAGCCGAAATATGGCGCATCACCGGGACCGGATATCTATCCGGAACCCCGAAGAAGGTGTCCGAAGACTGGCCTTCGGAATGGTTTTATATGGAAGACGCCCCACTGCCGGACCCAGTTCGGCTCGGCCTCCCGGAGTTCAGCAACGCTCCTCTGAAGAAACGCCTGAGTTGGCGCCCGCGGAGCCCTCAACGGGAGAATGATAGGGAAGTCAACATGCTGATCTGGTGATCTGGTGAAGATCCTGTCCGGCTTGTACAAGGGGGAGAAAGAGGACTTCCTCCACGTGAGTCCATTGAATGTATTCTCCATGAATAACCCTCGGAGCTGGGTAAGCGGTCGTTTATCTATCCGATCCATATTCCCAAAGTTAAGTGTCTCACTTCGTGATTTCGACGCAGGAACTGCGCCGGGACGTAGAGGGCATACACAGCCTGACTCCACAGCCCGAGGATCCGGGACGATCCCTTGATCCGGCCTCCGAAGAGGATCCGGACATAAAGGTGGAGCTGATCGACGGGGTGTTCCACCAACTTAGCATGGACAATGCTTTGGTCGCCATTACGGCCGACTACCCCGGTTTATCTCCGGCTTCCCAGGTAACTGTGACCGGAGTCCTGACATCATTACTCATCCATGCTTATTTCTGACCACCGTATACCAACGGTGCTCTGCAGGAGGTGCCTTTAAGGCGGGAAGCTGAACCCGCGGCGGCTAACCAACAAGGGTCAGTTCGGCCCAGCAGGCGGATGTGACACTCCAAATTTTTTGTGGTTTTTGTTTTCAGGAAGAGCCTTGCTTAGTTTGAAGAAGGTCATTTAAACCCTTCTTAAAAACCCTCTTCTAAGTTTGCCCTCTCAAAAATCTTTTCTTGGATTTAGTTTCTTCTAAAAAGAAAACCTTTTTGGTTTTGGGCTTTTATTTGATTTTGATCCATTCTTGTTCACCATGCCTCTTATGGTAAAACTCCCCCAAAACCCCTCCTTCCACTTTGGTACAACCCAAACATTCTGTCCAAACTAATAAAATCCATTTTTGGATTTTATTCCAATTATTTCTTTTCCCACAATAATTCTGTCCTTTCTTTTGAGCCTAGGTGATTTGCAAACCAAGTACCCTAATGCCTTTGATTCTTGATCCCAAACCAACTCCCCTGGATAGTCCTTAGTACCCACAACCTAGAACCATCACGATCTAGTCTTCTTCTTTTCAAAAGTTTCAAATTTCACCCTCTGCAAGTTTGGACGAGATTTTCCAAATTTGGTGAAATTCATATCTCCACTCCTCGAAAAATTCCACCAAAATTCAGGCAACCTCTAGTTGCAATGAGAGACCACTCCACCAAAAATCAGCTCAAGGAAAAATCCCTACATGCCTAGATCATTCTGTCGAACACCTGGCATGCACCATTTCTGTTCATCTTCAGTAAAAATTCAGATTCAATGTCGTTTCTCCGTCAGAATTTCAGTGACATGTCCACTGTGCATTTGGCTCGTTGATCGCAGCCCCTCCCTCTTGTCCGGAGCACCACATGCGCACTTGGCACCTTCCTGGCGTCGGTGGCGCCCTGGCCCGCCTGCGTCGGCGTGTGCCGCGGCGGCAGAACCACCGTAACGGCCGACAGGGGGCAACATTGCGGCATAATGCCGTTCGGCGCCGCCCAAACCTCCTGAGAGATCCGCGTGGCCACCTCCTTGCCAGCGCAGGCATGCAGCACCGTCGTCGTGGCCTGGCACGCGCAGAGCGCGTTCTCTGTCGCCGACGTGCCGTGCGGCTGTTCCGTCGAGGACAGGCCGTAACCACCCCTCCCGTGCTGAGTTGGACACTGAAATGGCACCAATGCTCCATCTAGTCGATGCTCCAGCTCCTAAGCCCACCGTCCAGCCACAGCGCCGCCGTAATCACTCGCCGGACTTATCCGTTCACGGCAACCGCCTCGGGCCGGCTATAAATAGCACCCCCCCGAGCTTGCTCTCGCCCCCGCACAACTCCACCACCTCACCAGACCCCGCCTAGCCACTGGAAGAGCCTCGAGGGGGCTTTCTTCCTCTACTCCGGCCACCTCCGTCCGCCTCGGGCTCCGGCAACGTTCTCTCCGGTGAGAACTCCTCCGCCGCCCTACTCTCGCCCATAGCCTCGTACCACCTCCAGAAGGCTAACCCCCACTTCAATTTGACCCCCGCAGCTCCCTCCGGCGAGATCCACGACTGTCCGAACCGCCGTCCGCCGGAGCAAGGGCCGCCGTCGACACAGTGCTCGCCGGCGACCACCACCACCACCCACAGACGCGGAAGGACGTGCTGATCACGAAGGTACCATCCGATCCCCTGCCTCGCCGTGGATCGCCGCCGACGACCACCGCACCTCTCGGGCACCGTCGCGCCCTGTTTCCCTCGTTTGAAAATTCAAACCTGACGGGTGGATCCCGCCTGTCAGTCTCTCAGCCGTTTCTTTTAAACGAACCGTTTTCTGGACTTTCCGCAGAACCCCCTGGAAGTTTTCTGTTTCATTACAGATGGGTCCTTGGACCAAAACTCTTATAACTTTTAAACAGAAAATGTTTTTTGATTGATTCTTTTTCTGTCATCTTTATTTTTCTGTCTAGTTTTTTTGTCATATTTATTTGAAAAATATTTGGAACAATTTTCCATACACTCATGGTATTTACGTTACATGCATATTTTCTTATACCATAGATACCGGAGGAGGTGACGGAGCTGCAAACTTCACACAGTTAAACTCCGACTACTCCGAACCAGGCAGGTATGTTTGAACTCTTGATATGATGAGTGGTTGTTGCATGTTTGCATTTTAGTATAGTCATGGCATGTTTATGAACATTTCTTTGAATGTTATATTTCATGCACATAAGTGGAAAGTAAGTTTCGGAAAGCATTATGTTGTTGGATACATATTTGCATGGCCATGTGATGGCATGAGGATGGGTAAGATGGCAGTGTTGGGACATGCCAGTCTTATGCCAGATTATTTGACTTCCGTGTCATCGTGAATCAAATCACATTTCCATTCATTTCCTTCCTGTACTGCCACATGTTTTCCGAAAGGAATATGCTTAGTAAGTTGCAAACCGTTTTCCTGGTACACACCAAATAGAGAGGCCGGGATGAGGGTTCCATGGCCCTGGATTAAAGCCCGTCATCCGGTCAGGGGGCATGGGTGTTTCCGGTTGGGACCGAGAGGGGCGCACCCCTTAGAGCGCGCGTATAGAAATTTGATCCCATGCTATTCGAGGTTGTGACCTCCCCGTCTCAAAGTTTTTCTTGGACGTTGTCCAGGGTGATTCCTGGCATCGTGAGGTGAAATGGGTGTGTACTGGTTAAATGAGTTTCTACTGAAATACCGTAAACGGAACTAGTCCTTCGTGACTACGGAAATCCGTTGGCTGTGGTCAGTTAGCACAAACTCTACAGAGTCTCAAATTCTTTAAAATCATCTTGTACTTGTCCAAGTACTGTATTCATCTTATCTTGTTAGATATCAGCCTCAGTGACAAAACTCCGGTGGACTACATGTGTGTAAATACGGTTAAAGATTATTCTTATGGATGGACTAACCTGTTATTTACATTTGATACAAGCCCTTTCTGTGATGTCGCTCAGACATCCGACTGTGGTATATTTGTTATTTACTTTTGTTATAAAGCCCTTTCTTTGATGTCGCCCAGACGTCCGACTGTGGCATACTTGTTATTTACTTTTGTTATCAAGCCCTTTCTGTGACGTCGCTCAGATGTCCGACTGTGGCATTTCTTTTACAAGCCCTGTCTGTGACGTCGCTCTGATGTCCGACTGTGGCATTTCTTTTATAAGCCCTGTTTGTGACATCGCTCAGATGTCCGACTGTGGTATTTCTTTTAAGCCCTTTATGTGGTGTCACTAAGACGCCCGACTGTGGTATTTCTTTTAAAGCCCTTTATGTGGTGTCGCTAAGACGCCCGACTGCGGCATGAATTTTATTTGTTTACCTTTCGAGGCGTTGCTCCAGACACCCGATCGGTTTTCAGTTATTTATTCTTATTTATCAAGTCATGCAATAATATTATTGTTGGGATGAGCATCATCATTTTTATTCATGACGCGTTCATGCATTCATTTATTATATCTTTTGTCCGAACTGTCTTGCGAGTACTTTCATAGTACTCACCTGGCTTGTTGATTTGGCCAGATGTTGATGAAGGCGATCTCATGGATGAAGAGTTTGATAGCAATTCCGATTCCTAGAGGAGTCCCAGTCAGTCCAGTGCGATCCTGTTTTGGTCACTATATTATCCGCTTCCGCAACCCCAGAAATAAATTCATCGAGCCTCACCTTGACGCTCGATGAGCTGCCAGTTAGGAGTCAAGTTATCCACCACCACTTTTTACCTCGAGCTAGTAGCATGCCACCACACCCCTGTGTCATAACCGCCCTTATGTAAGATATTGGCGAGTTTGTAATAATTTGTTGAGCAGCCTCAGCTCAACCCTGTAATATATTTAATGCTACTGGTCCTCTGTTCATCAAGTATTTGTCTACCAGTGAGGATGACTTTTCCTATACTGGGATCTAAATATCGATTTTCTCAATAATTATTTTTATTGAAAAACAGGTCGTGATGGCGGAAGAGGAGTGCGGCGCGAATCGAAACGTCACCGCAATGGTATGACGCACCACCGTTTTTAAAGGAAAGGTTCCTGGGAGGTATATTAACGTTCATGATTTTTCCAGGAGAAAGAGCGCTCGCCGGACTGTGTCCGGAGAGGTTGCTAATCAAGCCTCCGCCAGCCAGGCTCCAACGTCTGGTCCGGAGGGGGAGCCGAACACAAGGCGTGAGCCGGATGCTCCTCCAACGGAGGATGCCGACAGGCTGTCCGCCACCAGGTCTGAGGTGGAGAGTGCCATGAATCATAGGCACCGCAGGACAGTTCTTCGTGACGCGTGTTTCTCTCCGGAGGCGTTGAATGCCTTTAATGCGGGAGACGCGCACCTCCGTGCCGCTCGAGATGGTCTAACCAGAGCCACGGAGCAGTATGTGAAAGACATACGGGTGAGGAATTTTGATAGTTATATATGCCAGTAGCCCCTGAGACTTAAAATAGTTAGACTAACTGATTTAAGGATCATTTGTTATGCAGGATCTTACGGAGAAGAATACCCACCTGTCCCAGGAGCTTCAAGAGTGCAAAGCCCAACTTGAGGCCGCACTAGCCGCCACAGGGCGAGCTACAGAGACCCCATCTAGTAATACATACTTCGAAAAGATAAGTAATTTGTGAAGTGCGGCGCGTGTATAAGTCTGACAATAATATTGCAGATGGTGCCGGACTAGATCCGGACAGGCAACAACTACTGCGCCAGCTGAAGGACGGCGAGAAGGTGCTTATGAGGGTGCAGCAAGAGAGGAACAAACTCCAACATGCCAACACCCGACTGGGCGAAGAACTAAAAGATGTTCGGGCCCAGCTGTCTGACTCCGTGAAGGAGAATCGGCGGCTTCATCGCAGCATTTACAGTAAGTGCTTGAGCAAACTCTTTTGAAAAGAAGAGTTCGGCGAGGAAGTCGATTGATAGAAATGTGTCTGTAGGTGTGCTCACAAGTCGTCCTGCGGAGGAAATGCCCGGTTCAACGGGTGACCTACTTCCCGAGCTGCTGCAACTGCACGAACATGTTCGGCAGGTGATGAGCAGCGTCGCCCAGGCCTTATGGCCGTCTGTCTCCCTACCCGAAGGTCTTGGAGGGCTTGTGGAGAAGCTTCAGGGAGCACGGCAGCGCTTTCGTCTGTGGAAGATATCGGCCTGCTGTCAAGGCGCCAGGGAGGCCTAGGCCATGGTGAAGACGCGGTACACGAAGGCTGATCCAAACCACATGGCCGAGGTTGGACCTGTGGGGCCCGATGGGAAGGAGATCCCTGTGAGCTTAATGTACGGCCAAGTAGAGTTGGCCGCGAAGTATTCCCAACGGGACTTTAAACTAGACAGCCTGTTAGATGGGATTGAAGAGGAGTACAATCAATCAATTTGACAATGTAATTTAAAATGACATGTAAAATTCCTTCTAGCCGGATTGTAGATCGTTTGTCTTTGCGGACCTTTTTGCTTCAACCTCGGGACCCAACAGTCCGGAGTGTGTCCGAATGCCCTCACGGTTATGTAAAAACCGGGGCATGCATGGAGACCAGGCGTAGGGGTCATTAGTGCTTTATCAGACAAGTTCCCTACTAGTTATGTTATATTACATGGTTAGTAAGAAACATCTTCTAGGGAGAATAGTTCTGTTAGGGGTTCCTTTCCCTAGGAGGCATGCCCTAAAGTGCATTTCTGGACTGCGAAAAGAGCAGAAAAGCATCTGGGGGCAGATAAATAAGTAAGAAATCATCTTTTCAAGTCACCGACCGAATATTCCCTTAAGAACGCTAGCTTTCGGCTTCACCCAGTCTGAGGTACACATCCGGCTGACCCGGCAGTAACAATCGCAGAGGTGCTCCCTTTACCTCCTAGCCAAACAATCAGGAATGTAGGGGTAAGCACAGGAGCCAGGCAACCCAGCTTGGCCAAAACTTAAGTCATATCGATGCATATAATGGTGAATAAAAGGTACATGCGGAAGTGTGACACATGTGTTGGGCATGAAGCCCGTATAAATAAGCTTCTGTTAAAGAAGCCCCCAGGTATAATGAGTGCAAGCAGCACGTCAAGTGTGTGCGAACAATGCGCAGATCGGCCCTCAAAGGCTTTACGAAAAAAGGAGGAAGAAAGAGAGAAACAAAAGACAGCTAAAGTATAAAATGTGGACGGAGGAAGGAGACGAACTCTGAATCTGGCGCTAGGCGTAGAATCTTCGAAGACGGGCTGTGTTCCATGGGTTCGGCTCGAGTGGTTGTCCGATGCGTTTCGCAGACGGTATGCTCCGCCGGTCAGGACTTGGTCGATAATGAAGGAACCTTCCCATTTGGGCTTGAGTTTGTCCTTTTTCTTGTCCGGCAGGCGTAGAACTAGTTCGCCAACATTGTAAGTTTTCGCCCGTACTTCTCTGCTTTGATATCTTCGAGCCTGCTATTTATAGAATTCGGAACGAGCTTTTGCCACGTCGCGCTCCTCTTCTAAGGCGTCCAAACTGTCCTGCCGATCCAACTCGGCTTCTCTTTCTTCGTACATGCGCACGCGAGGTGAGTCATGAATTATATCGCAGGGCAAAACTGCCTCTGTGCTGTATACCATAAAAATGGTGTGAATCCGGTAGTGCAGTTTGGCGTGGTCCGCAGCCCCCAGAGTACGGAGTCGAGCTCCTCCACCCAGTGCGTGTTAGATTCCGTGAGGGACCGCACTAACCTGGGTTTGATGCCGCTCATGATTAGACCATTTGCTCGTTCGAGTTGACCGTTAGTTTGAGGGTGATAGACTGAAGCGTAGTCGAGCTTGATGCCCATATTTTTGCACCAGAGTTTAACCTCGTCGGCCCTGAAGTTCGTGTCGTTATCAGTGATGATGCTATGGGGGACGCCATAACGGTGTACTACCCCAGATATGAAGTCTATCATAGGTCTGGATTCGGCCGTTTTAACTGGCTTGGCCTCTATCCATTTGGTGAATTTGTCCACCATGACCAATAGGTATTTTTGCTTGTGGGTTCCCCCTTTAAGGGGTCCAACCATATCAAGCCCCCAGACCGCGAACGGCCAGGTGATGGGTATAATTTTGAGGGCGGTGGGTGGCATGTGGCTTTGATTAGCAAAGATCTGCCTACAAGGGCCTAGGCTGCGACGTGGTGCCCGCCGAGTCCGGCGTGAATTTCAGCCAGAAGATTTCTCCCTTGCTCTTCGGAGATGCACCTTTGAAGGACTCCGGTTGTACTTTTCTTATAAAGCTCTCCCTCATGGACCTTGTAGGCTTTAGATCGACGTACTATGCAGCGGGCCTCGTTTTGGTCTTCGGGAAGTTCTTGCCTAATTAAGTAGGCTAGGAATGGTTCCGTCCACGGGGCAATGACTGCCATTATTTCGTGGGCTGAAGGTGTTATTTCATTGGCTGAGCCACCGATTGTGTCAGAATGTTTGGTGTTGGGCGGTGCGGATGGTTCCGGGTTGTTGTTTCCGGACTCCTCTTCCCATAATACGGATGGCTTAAAAAGCCGCTCCACGAAGATGTTTGGAGGGATGGCGTCGCGCTTTGCGCCGATGCGTGCCAACACATCGGCCGCCTGGTTATTATCCCGGGCTACATGGTGGAATTCGAGCCCTTCGAACCGAGCTGACATTTTTAAGACGGCGTTACGGTAGGCTGCCATTTTCGGATCCTTGGTGTCAAAGTCTCCATTTACTTGGGATATTGCGAGGTTTGAATCCATGCGGACCTCTAGGCGTTGAATGCCCATGGAGATTGCCATCCGGAGACCATGTAGAAGGGCCTCTTATTCGGCTGCATTGTTGGAGTCCGTGTACATTATCTGAAGTACGTATTGGACTGTGTCTCCGGTTGGGGACATCAAGACGACGCCAGCCCCCAAGCCGGCCAACATTTTGGAGCCGTCGAAGTGCATTATCCAATTGGAGTATGCGCCGTACTCTTTAGGGAGTTCGGCTTCGGTCCATTCAGCTATGAAGTCGGCCAAAACTTGCGACTTTATAGCTCGCCGTGGTTTGTAGGTTATGTCGAATGGTAGGAGCTCGATGGCCCATTTTTCAATCCTGCCCGTCGCGTCGCGGTTGTTTATAATGTCGTTGAGAGGTACTTCGGAGGCTACTGTTATCGAACACTCTTGAAAGTAGTGTCGCAGCTTTCGGGATGCCATGAACACCGCGTACGCTATCTTTTGATAATGTGGATACCGGGACTTGCATGGAGTTAAGACAGTGGATACATAGTACACTGTTTTTTGAAGAGGGAATTTGTGTCCTTCTGTTTCTCGTTCGGCGACGAGCACCGCGCTTACAACTTGATGTGTTGCCGCGATATATAATAACATTGGTTCGCCCAAGTTGGGCGCGGCTAGGACCGGATTTGTTGCCAATATGGCCTTTATTTCTTCGAGTCCGTCCGTGGCAGCATCCGTCCACTCGAAGTGTTCGGTGCGCCGGAGGAGGCGATAAAGGGGCAATGCCTTTTCTCCCAAGCGGGAGATGAAGCGGCTTAGAGCCGCCACGCATCCAGTCAATTTTTGTATTTGTTTGAGGTCTTTTGGGATATCCAACTGTGACAGAGCTCGGATCTTGGCTGGGTTTGCTTCAATTCCTCTACCGGATACAATGAAGCCCAAGTGCTTTCCGGCGGGTACACCGAAAACGCATTTTTCCGGGTTGAGCTTAATGTCATATGCTCGGAGGTTGTCGAATGTGAGCCTCAAATCGTCTACTAGAGTTTCGACGTGTTTGGTCTTGACAACCACATCGTCTGCGTATGCCTCCACTGTTTTGCCGATCTGGGTTGCCATACATGTCTGAATCATGCGCTGATATGTTGCACTGGCGTTTTTGAGCCCGAAGGGCATTGTGTTGAAGCAGAATGGTCCATATGGAGAAATGAATGCCGTTGCGGCTTGGTCTGTCTCCGCCATCTTGATTTGATGGTAGCTGGAGTATGCATCGAGGAAGCACAATGAATCGTGCCCTGCGGTAGCATCGATGATTTGATTGATGCGGGGAAGGGGGAAAGGATCCTTTGGACAAGCCTTGTTAAGGTCCTTAAAATCGACACACACGCGCCAGGATTTGTCCTTTTTTGGTACCATTACCAGGTTTGCTAGCCAGTCCGGATGTTTTATGTCTCTGATGAATCCGGCTTCTAATAGTTTGGCTAGCTCCTCTCCCATTGCCTGTCTTTTGGGTTCGGAAAATCGCCGAAGAGCCTGTTTGACTGGCTTGAATCCTTTTAGGATATTTAGGCTATGTTCTGCCAACCTGCGTGGCAATTCCTGGCATGTCTGAAGGGTGCCAGGAAAAGATGTCCCAATTTTCCTGAAGAAATTCTCGTAGTGCGGCGTCTACATCAGGGTTTAATTATGCCCCAATGGAGGCCGTCTTTGTGGGGTCCGTTGGATGGACATGGAATTTGACTATTTCGTCCGCTGGCTTAAAAGAGGTGGACTTGGATATTTTATCGAGTATCACATCGTCCCTGTTCACCGTGGAGCGCAGCGCCGTGAGTTCCTTTGCCGCTAGGGCTTCGGATAGTGCCTCTAGGGCTAGTGCAGCTGTCTTATTTTCGGCGCGGAGTGCTATGTCTGGATCACTGACAAGAGTGATGATTCCATTGGGCCCGGGCATTTTAAGCTTCATGTACCCGTAATGGGGTATAGCTTGAAAAATTGTGAATGCCTCTCGCCCTAATAAAGCGTGATATCCGCTCCTGAATGGGGACACTTGGAACGTGACCTCCTCGGACCTGTAATTGTCCCACGAGCCAAACACCACATCCAGTGTAATTTTTCCTGTGCGGCGTGCTTCCCGACTAGGGATTATTCCTCTAAAGGTTGTGCTGCTTCGCTCAATGCGGCTCCAGTCTATTTCCAATTTTCGAAGGGTTTCCTCGTAGATGAGGTTTAATCCCCTGCCGCCATCCATGAGTACCTTAGTAAGACGAAAGCCGTCCACTATTGGACTAAGGACCAATGCGGCTGGTGCTCGGGCTGTTCGGAATTTAGGTTCGTCGCTGGCGTTGAAGGTAATAGCCGTGTCGCTCCATGGATTTATTGTTGCTACTTGGTAGACTTCGGCGAGGCTGCGGAGTGTTCATTTCCGCATATTATTTGATGCGAAAGTCTCGAAGACTGTTAATACCGTACTGGTACTGTTGGGCTGGTTTTCTGGGGCTAGAAGCTCTTCGCCACTTTTGGCCACCTGCCGTAGTATCCAACATGCTCGAAGGCTATGTGTTGGAGTGGCGCCCTCTGTACTATGGATCTTACAGGGTCCGCTGAGCCATCCCTCCAGTACGGTTCCGTGCCCTTTAGGGTTTTTTTGCTTTTTGGTTTTTGTCCCAGGTGCCTGAGCATGATGCACCCTTTTATTTCAGACTAGGGTTGTGTTCGGAGCCGGATTGTCCCAAAACTTGGTTTCGGTTTTCCAGGTACTCTCCATCACACAGTACTTTCGTACTATGGACGCCAGGTCGGTGAAGCGTGTGATTTCACGATGACTTATGGCGTTCATGATTCCCTTGTCCATGCAATTGTTGCAGAAAATTGAGATTGCGCTTTCCTGACGGCAGTCCTTTATCCTGTCCATAACCAGGAGGAATCTGGCCCAGTAATGATGTACTGTTTCAGCAGGCTCTTGCCGGATTTGAGATAGATCGCTTGTGTTTGGGTGGGCGGGTAGAATTAAATTCGGAACCTCGCCCAATCTGACGCTCAAGGGCCGAAAAGTTTCCGAATTTGGAAGCTTGGATTGCTGGACGTTGTCCAACGAATCTAGTCCGCTGCCTGACTTTAGGTTCAGTACTTGATTGACGTCCGTACCTCCGCGGGAATCCGGCATGGAGAGATCAGGAATCAAGACATAACTGGTCTTTAATATAGAAGAAGAGTCGCCGCGCTGTTCCTCTACCACAGCAACGTGGTGGGTAGCCTGGGAGAGTTGATCTCTCTCAGATCGGTTTTAAGCCCAATCTGATCGTAGTCTGTAGCGACTCCCAGGGCGGTGACGTGATCCAAGAGCTCGCTTATGGAGGAGAGCTCCATCGAATCTAGCTGCTCGGCGAATTCCGAGTTGACGTGAAGATCACTTTTGATGACCCGAGAGGTCATTGTCGGAGCGGCGGCCGAACAGGCGGTCATAAGAAATCCACCTAGCCGGATAGTTTGGCCGGTGGCCAAAGCTCCCGTGGCAACGGTACCGTCTTTAAAGACAGGAAGAGGCATCCTTCCTGATTGCGACGGCACAGAGGAACTCTCAATGAAAGCACCAATGTCGGTGTCAAAACCGGCGGATCTCGCGTAGGGGGTCCCGAACTGTGCGTCTAGGCGTATGGTAACAGGAGACAAGGGACACAATGTTTTTACCTAGGTTCGGGCCCTCTCGATGGAGGTAAAACCCTACTCCTGCTTGATTGATATTGATGATATGGGTAGTACAAGAGTAGATCTACCACGATATCAAGGAGGCTAAACCCTAGAAGCTAGCCTATGGTATGATTGTTGTTCGTCCTATGGACTAAAACCCTCCGGTTTATATAGACACCAGAGAGGGCTAGGGTTACACAGAGTCGGTTACAATGGTAGGAGATCTACATATCCGTATTGCCAAGCTTGCCTTCCACGCCAAGGAAAGTCCCATCCGGACACAGGACGAAGTCTTCAATCTTGTATCTTTATAGTCTTGGAGTCCGGCCAATGATGATAGTTCGGCTATCCGGACACCCCCTAGTCCAAGACTCCCTCAGTAACACTCGGTTAGACCGATTGAAGTCAAAAATATGAACTTTAGGCTTTTCAGTGGGACCGATGCAATCAACTCGGTGAGACCAATACGCTAGGGTTAGGGAATAACGTAATCTCAGTGTGACCGATCACATGAACTCGATGGGACCGATTTTAGTAATTGGCACATAGAGAGTTGGTCAAGCAAACTCGGTGGGACCGATTCTCTCACTTCGGTGAGACCGAAGTGTTACGAAAAGGAAACAGTGAATTTGCATTGCATACTCGGTGGGAAACAGGGAGTTTGCAATCCCATCTCGGTGAGACCGAGATCCCTATCGGTGAGACCGGAGTGACTAGGGTTTGTGGCAGTGCCTATGTCAAATGAACTCGGTGGCGCCGGATAGATCAAATCATTGGGGCCGAGTTTGACTTTTAGGTTTAGGACATATGTGGAAATGATAAAGTGGTTGAGGGATTTCAAAACATATCACTAAGCATTTGGAGCAAGTTAGCCATTAAGCAACACCTCATCACCTTTTAATAGTATTGGCTTTCCTATGGACTCAATGTGATCTTGGATCACTTAAATAAAAATGTAGAGTCTTGAGACTGTTGCCAATATGTGTCCTTAGCATTTTGAGGGGTCCGCATCTCTAGTCCATGCCATTCCAATCATTGAACTTTCTGAAATGATCATCTTGAAAGAGCATTAGTTCAATGAGCTATATGTTTTTAAGAATTACCAAAACCACCTAGGGATTAGTTGCACTTTCACAATCACCTTCCCTCATCCATATTCAGCGGTGCACTCTCCCACAACCCGCAATACCCTCTACTTGAACATGGTGCTTTATGCTTCATATTATCATCCAATGATGTGTTGCCATCCTATGATGTCTGAGTAGATTTTTGTTGTCCTTTCAGGTGATTGGTGAATTGATATGATTGGTTTAATTTGCCTGTGGTTATGTTGCTAACCTTTGGTGCCCATCATATGAGCGCGCGTGTGGATCACATCATAGGGTTAGTTGTATGTTGATAGGACTATAAATCGGAGGGCAAGAGTGACAGGAGCTTCTTCCTACCTTAGAAATTTATTTGTACGGGATTGAAGAGGGACCAATATATCTTATTGCTATGGTTGGGTTTTACCTTAATGAACGTTAGTAGTTGCAGATGCTTGCTAATAGTTCCAATCACAAGTGCATAGAATTCCAAGTAAGGGATGACATGCTAGCAGTGGCCTCTAGCTCCCACATAAAAAAATGCTATTGGTCTAGTAACTTAGCCAATTGCTTAGGGACAATTCCGCAAATCCTACCACCTCTTTTACACACTCGCTATACTAATTTAATTTTACTTTAATTAGAAGAAGAACTACTTTTTATTTCTACATTCTTTACTATCTTGCAAACCTATCCCTTCACACCTATAGAGTACTTCTAGTTTTATACCTGTTCTAGGTAAAGCAAATGTTAAGTGTGCGTAGAGTTGTATCGGTGGTCAACAAAACTTGATGGTAATATAAATCCTACCTTTAGCTCCTCATTGGGTTCGACAATCTTATTTATCGAAAAATCTACAATTGATCCCCTATACTTGTGGGTTATCGAGACCTTTTTCTGGCGTCATTGTCGGGGAGCAATAGCGTGGGGTGCATATTCTCGTGTGTGCTCATTTGCTTTATCACTAAGTATATTTTATTTTTTGCTCTTGTTTTATTTCTTTAGTTATGGGCAGGTAACGTAAATAGTTGTACCATCTAAACCAATGGTTGAAGAACCACCCAAAATCTATTATACTACTGAAGCTTTCTGCTTGGATCATCTTTGATCCCTTTGTGCTCATGGTGAAAACCCAACTAGCTTAGTTGAGAGAAAATCATTAAATGAGCATGCTTATTTTGTGTGACGGGAAACTCTTATGGCATCATATTAATAATTTGCATTGATATGCTTGGAATTTATGCGAAATATATGATTTTACTTGTTGTTTTGAAGACCCTAAGAAACACCTTCCCTACCAATGTGAGTTTAGTGATAATGTAATCGTATCTTCTTATGCTGAAGGTGTTTATAATTAATATGATATTGAACAAATTGAAGAATTTTTTGCTTTTAAGGGTGCTTATGAAATTGCTTCTTTGATTGAAAAGTATGATATTACTCTTTCCAAATCTGAAAATTTTGCCATACTTCAATATTTCTATGAAAACTATGCTTCTAATTCTTATATTAAAGATTATATTGAGGATGCCTCCGCTGTCCAAGAAGAGACTAATATTATTCAGAAATCTACGGTAAGAAGAAATTACTGAAATTCTGAGCTCATTAGATGAAAAAGATGACGAGGAGAGCGAAGAACAAAAGGAGGAAGAGCGGATTGATCATCCGTGCCCACCTTCTAATGAGACTAACTCTTCAACTCATACATTGTTTAATTTCCCTTCATGCTTACTGAAGGATGAATGTTATGATGATTGCATGATCCCATTGATTCATTTGAAATATCCCTTTTTGATGAAATTGATGCTTTCTATGCTTGTGGTCACGATGTCAATATGAAATATGCTTATGGAGATGAACTTGATATAGTTCTTTATGTTAATAATTAAATTGTTGCTATTGCACCCATACATGATAGTCCTATTATATTTTTGAATTCTCCAAACTACACTATATCGGAGAAGTTTGCGCTTATTAAGTATTATATTAATGGGTTGTGTTTTACTGTTACACATGATGATTTTCATGAATACAATGTGCATGTGCTTTCTGCTCCTACTTGTAGTTATTATGAGAGAGGAACTACATCTCTGCCTATCTATGTTTCCAACACAATAAAATTGCAAGAAACTTCTTATGCTATGTATGGGCCTTTATTATGTGTTCATGAATTGTTCTTTTATGACATGCCAATGCATAGAAGAGAGTTAGACTTTGTCATTGCATGATATATGTTTCTTTGTGCTCACTACTAAAATACAAATCATTGTTAATTAAAATTGGCTTTGATATACCTTGGGATCCTGGTGGATCAATTACTTGAGCACTATATGCCTAGCTTATGGCTTTAAAGAAAGCGCTTCTAGGGAGACAACCCTAAAGTTTTAGAGAGTCGTTGTATTCTATTGTGTACTTTTAAAAAGATTTAAAAATGAAAAAATATAGAGGGCAACCTAAAACTTTACAAAAAGAAAAGGTGAAAGTGAGAAAGACAAGCACCGTTAAAGTGGGAGCTGGACTTGAACTTTGTCCATGCCCATGGAAACTTTGTGAATCTTAACTAAAGAAAAAATTGAGCAAAAATAATTATCCCCTTGTACAAATCCATAGTATTATAAAAATAATGTGCCAAGTTTGCCTTTAGAATGTTTAAATTGCTTGTTTGGTATGCGCGGTGCCAAAAAAGAAACTTTTCTTGTAGTGCGTGAATTTACATTTTTTTTTACTGGAATGTGGAAATTTTTTGAAATTTTTACGCAGTACTGCTATGCAAATTTATTTTCACTTCCTAATTTTTCAGAATTTTTGGAGTTACAAAAGTATGGTCATTGTTCTAATTGCTACATAATGTTCTATTTTGGACTAATTCTGTTTTCGTTGTGTTGTTTGCTTGTTTTGATGAATCTATGGATTGTATCGGCGGGTATAAGCCATGGTGAAGTTAGAATACAGTGGGTATAATGCAATAATAAAATATGAATTGGTTTGCAGCAGTACTTAAAGTAGTAATTTGCTTTATTATACTAATGGATCTCACGAAGGTTTGGTTAAGTTTTGTGTGGATGAAGTGTTCGAAGATCGAGGAAGTATCAATATAAGGAGAAGAGGTAGAGGCAAGAGTTAAAGCTTGGGGATGACCAAGGCACCCCAAGTAAATATTCAAGGAGAGTCAAGTGTCTAGGCTTGGGGATTCCTCAGAAGGCATCCCATCTT
Organism: Triticum aestivum; assembly: GCF_018294505.1. Taxonomy (NCBI): domain Eukaryota; kingdom Viridiplantae; phylum Streptophyta; class Magnoliopsida; order Poales; family Poaceae; genus Triticum; species Triticum aestivum. The sequence continues at coordinate 182,526,666 of NC_057795.1, forward strand.
TCTTCAACAAGTATCGGTATATTTCGGGTTTTGTTTTGTTCACATGATATGCATAAATTCTTGGAGCGTCTTTTCTATTTATTTTTCACTTTTTTTATGAACCATGCCGGTATGAGAGATTCCTTGGTTGATTTATAGTATGCTCTTTGCACTTCACTTATATCTTTTGTGTATGGCTTTATAGAATGCTTCATGTACTTCACTTATATCATTTGAAGTTTGGACGCCTGTTTCCCTACATCTAGAAACCATTATTTGTAGATGCTCTTTTTCTTCACTTAAGAGTGTGGCCTTTTGTATAAAGAATTAAACTCTCTTGCTTCACTTATATCTATTTAGAGAGTCAACAGGAATTGTTCTCACATGGTTAGTCATAAATCCTACATAAAACTTGTAGATAACTGAATATGATATGTTTGATTCCTTGCAATAGTTTTGCGATATAGAGATGGTAATATGTGGGAGGTACTAGTGAATGATTGTGGTTTAGTAAGAATATTGGTGTTAAGCTTTGTGATTCCCGAAGCATGCACATATAGTCTCTAGTTATGCTAAGAAGTAGCAGCATGATTTATTATTTATTGTCTTCCTTTGCGTGGAGGTCGGGGGCTCGCGGTGGTTAACTCCTACCAACCTCCCCTCTAGGAGCATGCGTAGTAGTATTTTGCTTCAAGGGCTAATAAACATACGCAATAAGTATGTGAATTCTTTATGACTAATGTCAGTCCATGGATTATACACACCCTCACCTTTCTGCAATTTGGTAGCCTCTTCGGTATTGTGCATTGCCATTTCTCACATTGAGAGTAGGTGCAAACTTCGTTGGTGCATAAAAACCCCATGATATGACATTCTCTATCACACATAAGCCTCCTTATATCTTCCTCAAAACAGCCACCATCCCTACCTATTATGGCATTTCCATAGCCATTCCGAGGTATATTGCAATGCAACTTCCATCATCATCATATACATGACTTGAGCATTCATTGTAATATTGCTTTGCATGATCGTAAGATAGCTGGCATGATACTTTCAATGCTTGTCCATTTTTTGATATCTTTGCTACGCGCATCATGGTACACTGCTAGAGGCATTCATATAGAGTCATACTTTGTTCTAGGATCGAGTTGTAATTTTTTGAGTTTTAAGTAAATATAAGTGTGATGATCATCATTATTCATTATCAGAGCATGTCCCTTTAATTGTACTTTAATTAGAACATCATCTACTTTTTATTTCTACGTTCTTTACTATCTTGCAAACTTATCCCTTCACACCTACTCCCTCTGTCCAAAAATACTTGTCATCAAAATGGACAAAAAGGGATGTATATAGAACTAAAATACATCTAGATACATTCCCTTTTATTCATTTTGATGACAAGTATTTCCGGACGGAGGGGGTACAAAGTACTTCTAGTTTTATACTTGTTCTAAGTAAAGCGAATGTAAAGTGTGCGTAGAGTTGTCACTACAAAAAAATACACTTCCGTGATGATACGTGTTTGTCACAGTAGGTCACGTTTTTTGTCATCCATGTACATACATCATGATTTTATGACAGAATAAAGATAGTCATACATGTGCTGTCGTAGAAGTGTTCCATGAGATTACCAAAATTATCATCACGGAAGTGTCTAATTGCATGACGATAAATCGTGCGTCATGGAAGTGCTTTTGTCAAGGGTGACTGACACGTGGCATCCACCATAACGGGTCGCTGTTAAGCTATTGGGTTTGGTTTCGGATCCTATAACCCGCTAACAGCCACGACCAATGGGGATTTTCCACGTGTAAATTTCTCATTGGCCGGAGGAACCACGTGTCGGCTCACCGTCGGGACAGATGCCATCCACTCATTGGACCGAAGGTGCCTATGATACGTCGACATGTGGCACTGCCCAACAGAGGCCGATATAGGTTAAAAAGGCCGGCCTAGTCAAAGGCCTGTAGTATTTACTGAGGTACTAGTGGGCCAGCCCAATAACGTCTTGTTTAAACATGGCCCATTTACGACCCGTAGCCATATCTGGACCGTTAATTGTTCGCCGAATATTTGGGCCCAATTACGGCCTACTAGAGGCCCGATGTAGACATGGGCCCATTTCAGCCCGGTGTGTCTTTCGGCCTGGGAATGGCCCGTGCAGCCCATGGGCCATATATGGTCCAACGCGACATCCAGCCCTCTAACGGCCCGTGATAAAGGTTGCAACAATTTAGCCCAACGTGACTTTGGGCATGTTAAAGGCCTATCGTATAATTCGTCCCGTTGATGCCTCTACAAAGCTTTCGGCCTATTAGAGGCCCATGATATCAGTGGGCCAACTAAGGCCCGAGATATGTTTTGCCCTGGTAATGGCTCGTCATATAAATGGGCCAAAAAGGCCCGGTCTACATTTTACCCTGCTGAAGGCCCGTCAATGACTAGTGAAAATTGAGGCCCAACATGCGTTTCGGCCTGCTAAAGGCCCATGGTTACTTCTGGGTCATAACAGGCCAGCACAATATTCAGCCTGTTGATAGCCCAAAGCTACATGGGCCCAAATAAGTTTTGGGTCCACTAAAGGCCCAACTACACTATGGGCCGAATGTAAGACCGTGTAAGTTGTGGGTCTGGCACAAAGTTTGAAGGCCCCAATGGCCTTTCAGGCCCAAGAAAGTTGCAGGCCGGCCCAATTGTGGCTCACTAAAAAGTAGTCCAGTTAGAGGAGAATGTTTTGGCCCAGTCGACTTCATCAAATTTTCTCCATTTATTTTCAGATAGCGAATGATGGCAGTAACTAGTAGGAATTAAGAACAAACCTACTCTATACAATAAAGAAATTACTGTATAGTAACTTAGAATAAACCTACACTATACAATAAAGGATTTATGGTATATTACATCCACTGGGCATCGAAGTTCACCACCAGTGATCATAAAGCACAATGAAGAAGCAGATTACAAAAATTGGGCGCCATTGCAGTGTAATAAAATAATACTGAACCAAGACCACTTCCAAGACAGTTCAAGAAAGGTTAGCCTCGTGCGGGAACTGCTGCGCAAGCTACTGAGCAAGGCCGTGAGACCGTCCTAGCATGTCGGTCATAGCTTCCAGGTGTAGTTGTTTAGCAATGAGGTTCTCATTGGTGTTCTCCCCAATCTTTCTAAGAGATAGGACTTGAAGTCGAAGTTGAGTTGCAGAATTCCTTTCTACTAGAACTTGGGACTGAAGAAGTTGAACTGATTCAGACAGCGAATTCTGTGAGCTTGTCAGACTGCTAGTCTCAAGTAACTTGAACACTGCATCAAGACAAGACTTTGGGGTTGTCTTGCTTTCTTCAAGATGTTCTGCCTTCTTTGCTACAATATAGGTTGGGTTTGTCTCACAGCCTTCAGCAGACTTGTGCATGCCATCAGGCATCTCACCCTGAAACAAGCAGAAAGATGACAGGTTTTGCACGTGTATAAACAAAGATGATAATTGTGTTGTTAATTCCATTCAATTTCAAATTACAAAATAAACAGTAAGTTCAAAATATCAATAGCATAATTTTCCATTGTTCATAATGCGGGGAGCTTCACCACACTACTAGATTACCAAGTCAACATAACAAGCATAGATGAAGGGCAAAGACAATCATTGTATCTATTTTGGTTAATGTGCATGGCATGTTGTTCATATCATCAGACACATCGATAAGATAAAACAGGAGATGGCAAGGTGCAAACGTGGGCTACTTCACCACACACTAGATTATAGATCCACAAAAACAAGCATACATATAGGGAGTATTGAGTAATGTGCATGGTATGAATAAGGAATTTGGTTTTACAAGTAAAACTTGGAACTTACGGTTGTTGCGAACATGCGTTTTGATAGAAACAACAAACTAAACAGCAGTTAACGATAGGGAGTATGAGGAAATTAAATAGCAGTTGAGGATAAAAGCTTTAGAAGGACTGACTTATTAACAGTTAACACCGGCTTTATAATGCCCTTCTCCATGTCAAGGGAAGGATAACTCAAGAATTTCAGCATAGAATCTTCTTCATAAGCATTGCATGTACTCTACATTTTGTAGAGAGTAATTATAGATATGATAATCCTGGAAGGGATAGAGGATAATGAAGATAAGATGCAGATTGATGCTACATAATCAACTACCAATCCCTGGAAGTACAAGAGTTACAGGACAAAATGTACTGACAAGAGCAATGGGCTACACTTCTACACTGGCATCGTCTGTGTATTCAACTTTTTGGTAAGATTAAATATAGATCTGATATTTTTAGTAAATGGTGGGCGAGGGAGATAAGATGCAGAATGCTACACAATGAACCAATCCCTCTTCCCATAATATAAGTGTTTTGAACATTGGTGTACTGTACAAAACATTCTTATATTATGGGACGAAGGGAGTAGCTGTTAATGTAAGTACAGTGATAGATGACCTTCAGTCCTTACAAGAGGACTGCAGAGCTAAACCTCTTCAAAAGCATTGGTTTGATTCTAAATTTATGTAAGAGTCCATACGGATCTTATAATGTACACCAAATGGATGATAACGAGGCTAACATGTGCAGTGATGCTACATAATCAAACCAGCTATGAAAGTAAGTATGGTCATACAGGACAAGAGGTACTCACAGAGCAATGCAGTGTGCAGTATAGTTGCGAGATTCTGTTGTCCCTTGAGAATGAATGTTCTTCTGCAAATAGTTTTTGTACAAGTGAGACGTTAAGGCACATGCAGAAATGTAGTTCAAATTGTGATGTGATATCATAGACAGTACCTTACGCTGCAGACGAGACCAATGTGTAACAAGATTATTCAGTCACCGTCTGATAAATGTAGCACCGGAGACTTTATAGAAATTTTGTTTAGAGGCTTGCCATCGAAGTGCGCTTGCCTCACGTAGGAACGATACTTCATAAACGAGTGCTTGAAAAGCGCAACCAACCCTTGCTCATATGGACAATCCAGTTTGGTCCTTGCCTATTTACAAGCATGAAATCTTGTGTCTTTTGTCTGGAGAAACATATGCAATAATTACCATGAATAACATTAGTACATTACTTACGCATAAGTTGTGGAGGAAGATTGGAAACTGTTCTTTGTCTGTGGTATAATCTTTCCATGAAGGAAAGATGCGCACAAAGTTCCTGGCAACAATATAAGCTTCGTCTTGTAAACTGGGAAGAAGAGTCATATTTGCTGCAATTGGGGCTCTCTCTCTCTCATTCGAAAAGGGATTTGGCAACTGGATTTGGTGTCCTGTTTGTTAGAATGGGGGGTTTTGCGTCGTCGAGGTGGTGCTATGTCAACTGCCATCATCATACTGTTTGCGGTAGTTAGGGTCTGCTGAGTTGGGGCATCAGAGATGGTCAGTGTAGTAGGGCTAGAGTCTGCTAGAGTTGTAGGGGTGTTTTCTGGGTCAGGTGATATTGCAACTACACCTAATGGGCTATTTGATTTATCAGGTGTCACTACCTTTTCCAAATACTTCGATCGTGCTCCTCCGTGATCAGCAATCGCCCTCTTCCTTTTGAACGTCTGATACACAAGAACATCATTTGAATGGATAAATATGGTATGTTGACAGATGGAATATGTACTGAAAATGGATAGGCAAGGCGTATTCACATACACAAAGTCTAAACTAAGCTAATGGCAGTGCAACAAAGTAGAAGCAATGCAAAGCATCAGTTGCAAAATATGTGCGACCAATATAACCTTGGAAAGTTAGAGCAAGCACCTTGATGGGTGAATAAGATAGGGCATCTACCTCTGACTCCTCCACTAGGGAGCTACATTGACTTAGGTCTCCCTGTAGCTCAGAATCACTGTTAGGATCATATTCTGAGCATGAATCTATAGGTGGATAGCGTTTGCATTGCATTGCATCCAGACTTGATTTTAGTCCCTTAATGCCAAGTTTGATAGCCGTGGCATTGTTCTGCTTTATTATTTTCATGCGCGCAAGCTCATAATCATTATGATGTTGTTCAGTATATGAGATTCATGAAAACATAAAAAGTAGTCAGGTTATCAACTCAAAGAGTGTCGCCCTATAAACCCCTTCATATGCAAAGTTTACCCCCGCCCCAACTGTGCTGACCAGACCACACACAGAAATACAAACCTCTTATGTCTCTATAACAGGCAGACACACATTTCAAAACTGAAGTAGGAACATTAGAATCATATCAAATTCATATTTGAACAAATAAACTAAGGAATTATGATTGGCATAATGTTTAGCTTCAAGGGTGGAGTGCTGGTAGTGCGACACAAAGCAAGTAGGCATATTGTATTCAATGTTAAAGATAGTAGTGTATGTAAAAGGTGGAAATGACACTTTCTTTCTATACAATGCAGTGTTCGTTGCCCACACATGATGGAAGAGATCACACAAAGAAATACTATTCACTCATGTCTGCGGTTCCAGTATTTTGTAACATGGTGATCCACCCTAAAAGAATATTGACAACAAATATGACAAGGCAAGCATAGATGTAGTGAATCAATCATTAGTTGTGAGCTTACTAGGACAAGTATGCATAATTATAACTGCAATAAGAGACCGCCCAAAATCTGAATCAAGAGGTTGGTCTAGTACTTATTGTTTGCAAGTAATCAACATGAATAATTGGATATCATATTGAATGAGTAAGAAACACAAGTAAAATTGTCAATAAACCTGGCCTACAGTAGTAATCTGGGTAAATGTCACTATGACCAACAATCCAAAATGACTGGTGTTTGTTCCTAGGGCCGGAATTTTGAAACCTATGAACTTTATAGGTACTAAAGATTACTGAAATACAGCTGAACCATTAAGTGTAGGTAGCACTTAGTACACAACAACCCTAATGACAGTCCTGCCTAATGAGTAATGAATCAATTAGAAAATGGGTGATGAGGAGTGGATGCTGAGTGTTGAGGACGTATATTAGGATAAATCGGGTTGGCTTAGTGGATGTTGCATGCCTGAGCCCTCGACAGACTGGGAGGTAGGCACGGCGGCACGCCCGGGCAGTGGTGACACTGTTGGTGAGCGGCTCCTGATCTCCTGTTAGTCCGGTATCTCCTCCTAGAGTCATGTCGTCCGGGGATGGCAAGTCGCCGCTGGGGCAGACGGCTGGGGGCAAGTAGAGATCGGAACCGCAGCAGAATAGAGGGGAATCGGGGCCTGGGCCGACCCAAAATCCCAGGGTGGGCCGCGGCCCACCATGGGCACCCTGTAGATACACCCGAGCGGTGTACATGAATTTTCGAAACTAAATTAGGAACATTAAGCTGACCAATTAAACGACTTTGTTTTAATAATATCAGATTATTATTTTAACAACTAAGCTTGATGGGTGGAGCAGTGCTATTATGACAAGAAGCACGTATACTGGTCATAAAAGGGGGAAACCCTAAGCATATTTTTTTGAGCAAAAGAGGGTTTTCCCCTGCGATTTCTATTAAATAAACCACCACAGAACTAACATGACCAATTAAACCATAAGCATGATCAATTAAACCCTATGATGACTGTGCCATGGCAGATCTAAAGCTGCAAACCACAGAAATGATATTTACCATCCATTGTTTGCTTCGAACTAAGAACTAAATTTTAAGAGCTGAAAAGATAGTACAATAACCAAGTTACAATCAATTTTCCGGTTGAGATCAAAAAGTTGAGCAGATATGAAGTACCACCTCTCTTGCGGCACCGTGTAGGCATCGGGGGTGCAATGGCTATCGGTGGTGTTGAAGCAGATCCGCGATGGTAGAAGGGTGAATCGGGGGATATGTCCTATAGCGGTGGACAAGAAGGTCGTGTGAGTGGCCCCGACAAAGAGGACGATGGCGCTGATGAAGCGAGAGAACGCGATGCAAGGCTCATGGTCCACCGTCGTGGATGAGAAACGGCCATCTCTAGCAGTGGACGACGCGGTCTTGGTAGGAGCTCCAGCATGGTGGAGGACGGTGGCGATGGATGGGGTGGAGGACGGCGACGATGGATGGGGTGGCGGACAGAGGAGGCTGGTGTGGGGATGGTGTTCTAGCGCGGACTGTGTATGAATGGGAACATGGAGGAAGAGATACGGGGAACCATGTTTTTGGGACGCGCCTGTCTGAAATATGGGAAAGTTACGAACTTAGCCCCCGTTTAAAATTTGGACGTCACGTCGGTTGGGGATAGCACGGTAATCTCACATCTCCCCAATATTTTCCCAAAGTGATTTCGGGTGAGGAGAGGGTGTTTTACCACCCATGGTTGGCACCCACGGTGTATAAATGGGGCTGACAGGTAGGGCGGTTGTGTCACGTCTGAGTGAAGTTACGAACCTGCCACTGTTGAAAATATTTGCCTACATCGATTTCGGCCGAGTCAAGTTTGTTTTGCCGCCCGCCGTGTATGAATGGGGAAATGGAGGAAGAGACATACGTCTTTTAGAAGACCTTGAATCAAATGTGTTTTGCCGACCATTTTTGGCGCCCACCTGTCGGATTCGCCTCAGAGGCGGTCGTGTCACGTCTAGTTGAAGTTACTAACCTACCCCTAATGAGAGCTGTGGAAATCGGGCAGATGCATTGTCCGTGTAAGGGGTAGACAGTAATTTCCATCTCCCAAACACTGGCGTCGGGCAGCCGACGTGGGAGTGGACATTTTGCCGCTTCTTTCAAATTTTGGGACAATAAGCATCCATGTTTAGCATGGCAACTAAATTCGAATCCATTCTGTATTCCTATACAAATCTTTATAAACCATTCTATGTGTATTTATATATCTTCAAAAGCACGACAAAGATGTATGATGTATTCCATTGTCATATATGAATATGATTTACAAAAGCCGATACTCAAATTTAGAAGCTAGAATCCAGTTTAAAGTGAATTCGAATATTTCAAACCACTTTATGTCCATCTCAAGTGTCACACGCATCATAATGTGTACTCCCATTTAGATATGTACACAAGCGATGTCTCAAGATTCAAAATACCGAGCCAATCAACCAATAATGTACAAAACTAACAAACTTATAAACGTTTATAGAGTATATGGATCAATAATATCAACTAACATACATAAGCCAGGCCGCTATACTTTTTTTGCTAGAAGAGAATCCTTTTTTTAGCGAAGCTAGTACAACATCTTGGCCCTTTCAGATTCATGCCACTTAAGGATCATTTATACTACTATTATTGATGAATGCACATTCAGCCCGATTGGCATATTTGTAGGTTTGGCATAGCAACCAAAATGAAATGTCTCAGAGTCTTATCAATTAATATAGACTTGTGCTCAAAAAAATTACAACCCAAAAAAACAAAAAACAATTATTACATGATCTCTAAAACAAATGGTTTGATCGATTACATGAACAAATAACACAAAGGTCATTCAATGATGGAAAGAACATTTCACCCATGATTTACCTAGTGGGAATTTAATTTCATTTTTTCCTTCAGGACCTTCACAATGCGATCAGTCTCAGCTTGCTTTGTTTTGAAATCCACCAAATATTTAATGGTTGTCTTGAGTACTGCTTGTGATTGTGTTGTTTGCTTCCTCAACATGTCATCTTCATCTCTAAGTCCAGAAGCAGAATCTCTTTCTACTAATAGTGTAGCCTCTAGAGCATCAGCAGTTGGCAATTGATGATGCACAGTTGGGCCGGTGCCACTGCTGTGGGATGATACAACGTCCATGGGGACCTCGCTCTTTGATCTTGGGCTAACCTGTTTTGCCATTAAAGTTCCGATTGGATTTCAAAAAGTTGAAGGTAGCAAAACATCTCAACTGGGAGTTATAACAACAAACCAGTTAAACAAACAAGGAATTAAAGAGTTTCAATTGGATGCTGAAAAGTAGTTATTAATATCATTGTAACCGGTTGCAGCAGCAAGGCCATTAAACAAACAAGTTTTGCAAAAGGTACCTATAGTGGCATTGGAGTTTATCTTGGATCCTGAAAAGTTGAGTAGCCGGTAACGTGATTAGAGCAACCGGTTGCAGCAGCAAACCTGTTACACAAATATATTTTTGAAAGTATACCTGCTGTGTAATTAGACTTCTAATTGGATCCTGAAAACTTGAAGTTGGTAAGATGATTACAGCAGCAAACCAGGTAAACAAGGAAGTTTCTAACAACATACCTGTTGTGCCAACAGATCAGTTGGATCCTGCAAACTTGAATGTTAGCAATCATAAATAAAGTGTTGCAAGAGCCATAGGAAACTAACATCAAACTAGTAAAAATAACCAGTTTTGGCAACGTATTTAATTACACATGAACTAGTAAAACTAACAAGTTCTTGGCAACAAATTAATGTAACAAGTCGGTACCATTTACCAGCAACACAGACATCTGTAAATTTCTTTGATGTAAGAAAAATGATTCCAACACACACACACACACAAATATATATATATATATATATATATATATATATATATATATATATATATATGTATATATATAAAATAAAAAGACAGTGTCCCTCATACAAACCTGACAGTTGTCTATCTATGAACATGCAAACATTTAACATTACTAGTGCTACAAGTGATAACAGCAAACCATTTAAACAAACAGGGTATCAGAACGTAAATTACACGTGAATTCTACTGCACCCTAGAAGTACATATGACCAGCTATCTACGTTCTTAAGTAGCTATTTAAGTTCAGGCAAATAGGTAATTCTTAAGAGTAAGTATCAAACACATAGATATGCGCAGTCTATAATAGGATTAACAGGCTATGGCATTTTGTAATCAGTAGCAAACTAAATTAAGCCAAGCAACGTAATTGAACAATTTTGCAATAAGTGGCTAACTAAAATTCCGAGAAGCAGGTAACTGAACTTACGCTAGCTCTTTGTACATGCACAGTTCAACTTCTTTTTTGCTTACAAGGTTCTGCGAAGGAGTCCATGGCATCCATTACTTAGATACGCAGTCCCAATACTTCTTTCTTCCCACATTGCATTCGTAAGTCCAATGGTTAATCTGGTAAGATGGTGCGTCCTTGATATGTTATATGAGGACTGGTTGTTAGACTAGTTCGAGCCACCACATCACACTAGCTTTTACTGCATATTTCATGCGATTACATTTGGCATATCGAGATCTAAGCAATCTACAATAGGATGAAAAGACTGGCATCCTTCACATTATTAGCGAACTCAATTCATAGAAATAAGCAATTCAACCATTCTGTGGGTAAATCAAAAGCGCCACTAGAAATTTTTCACTACCCCAATCATACACGCAAAAAGGGGCGACACCACCGTAGGGGCTGGTATGGACGGCCGCCTCGGGTGGCTGGAAAGTGTGCACCTAATTTGAGTTGTCCAGGTTGGCCCAGGCTAGTTTTGTTCGTCCCAACGCACGAGCAGGCAATGTAAAAAATGAAGAAAAATGTTTCAACTTGGATGGGACAATAATGTAAGTGCAAGGCAGGCCCTATAGCAGGCTCGCGGCCCAAATGAGCACCTCCCATATCGATCGACAGCAGGAAAAATCCCAATTCGTTCGCTCCAGCCTCCAGTCTGGTTCGCTCCTAACCTAGCCGCCGCTGGACAGACCAACACAGCACTTCCTCGTGCCCTCGTTGGACGCCGGTCGCCGGGCTTCAAGCGAATGGAAGGACAAGAAGATGAAGATCCAACCCTGGGTGTAGCCTGCATGGGAGGCAGCGGTGGCAGCACGGGCATGGCATCGAGCTTGCGGAAACGGACAGTCACAGCTTGCAAGAGCAGCATGTGCAATGAGCAGGTACATCACATCCCTGATTATATCTAATTCAACTATTCAATTTCTGGCCAATAGTTAAACCTGACTGTGTTGTAAAACTCCTTGTATGTAGGGAATCTATGAGAAAATGAAACCAATTTTTGCTTATTTTATAACTCCCGCAATCAATACCAAACTGACTGAACCTGATGTATCTAATCAAGTTTCCGGTGCAAACATACAAGCTCATGTTGTTCTTGAGCCTGAAGTGTCTAATGGATAGACTGCTAATGAAGGATTTGATGCAAACATTTTACATGCTCCTGGTGATGAACATATAGTGTCTAATGAGGGATCTAATGCATGCATTTTGCAAGCTCCCATTGAAGGATTTACTGTCTAATGATGATCTGCAATGTTGACAGAGACATAGAGATTTGCAGGCATTGATGACAAGCAAATTATAGTACATTTTCATGGCTTGAGGAAACGTCAAGGTCATCTGCCAGAAAGTGCCCGTATCATGACAACGTAGCATAAAAACTTTTCTAATATGTTGTTTGAACCTATTGGCATACTTGTGCGGGATAGATACATTGATATGCAGTTTGCGCACTAGTTATAGGTGCAATTACACTTCGATATTTTCAGCCAGAGAACGAATAATTCAAGCAGGTACACACAATGTTAGTAGTCCTTGTACACCATGTTGCATTTTGTGTTTTTTGGTGCTTACATCATTTACTGTTTTATAATCTAGAACTACTTTGGATCATAAGCTGGTTTTTGAAGTGCATGTAGCTTCATATTTCTCAAGTTATGTTGATTTCTAGAGTGCAAGTGCCTTCATATTTTTTAAGTTAAATTTTCGCCCCTGGTAACTTGAATTCGTGGATCCGCCACTGCACACAAATCATACACGCATGCCAGTACAAATTAACTGAAATGCAGCGACTTACGCTAGCTCATTGTACAGGCTCACTGCAGCTCTGCTTGCGCTTGGGATGTTCCATGTACAAGTCCATGTTACCACTTGCTTGGAATTGCAGGCCTTGTGCTCCTTGCATCCCCCTCTGCATTTTTGACACGGCGAATGGTTGATCAAATAAGAGGAGTCGACCTAGCTGTTGTATCGGAGGATATGTACTTACAAGGTTATACCGGTGTGCAGGATGTGTACCAGATCATGTAGCACCATCATGCTTCGCTAATAAATGGCTTTGCTTGTTTCAGATGATATCTCCAGAAGAAATAAGAGTAAACATTAGAGTTGCATAGGCGTGTAAGATAAGAGAGAAGTGAAAGGATATCCAAACATCGTCGGAACAGTGCACTAGGGAGTGATATGTGGATAGCTAGTTTGGGCCCGCGTTTGGGCATGCTCACCTAGCTAGAGTGCGGGTCACTTCAGAGCCATTGAGGGTGATGCGCTGGTGTTGGCTAGCCGCGCACAGATGCAGATCTTGAGTGCCAGCGGACCACTATGATGTGGTGGACGAGACCATTGGTGAAGCCCCAACGGCCTCAAGGGCAGAGGTGTGACGATGTGCTCGGTGAAGTAGCCCCGGTGAGGTGGGAGACGGCGTTGGTGAAGCGCACCTGATGTGGTGGAAGTCGGTGTCTATGAGGCACGTTAGTTGCGGCAGCCGACATTGTCGGTGGACCACTCGGTGCGGTGGATGAGGGCGTAGATGAGGTCGCTCCGGTGTGGTGGTGAATCATGACCGTCGTCTTCGTCATTGTCGTCCGGCACAGAGGTGGGAAAGAGGCGAGACAAGGGGCGATTCAAACTTTGCTTGGGTTGGCGGCGAATTAGGGACTTGAGCGCTCTGGGTGCGGAAGGGGACGTTAGAGAAGGGAGATTTTGCAGGGCTGGAATTGGGCCCCCCAGATATTTCTATCCGAAATGTGAAAGGGAGGGAGGGGGTGGGTGGCTGGGTGCTAGCGTCCGTACGACACACGCGACCACCATGACATGACCCTGGTCTGCTTGGTGCGCCTACATTTGAGAATGCAAACGAATCTTCTTACATTTGCAAACGAATCTGTATGTATTACCATGCCCGTGTTTTCCTTGCAAATAATTAGTCATTCAAAACATGATAGTACTATAGATTAATTAATGAGGAGTTATTTGAATTAGCGTGTGTGTAACATAGCGACCTCCGATTCTAACGTGTATTTCGCATTTCAGGGTATCCACGCTACTTTTGAAATACACAAATTCATATGTTTATGATGAACACCATGGTAGTGAGAAAACTTTGGATGGATTCAAACATATGACCTACAAAATAGCACAACAATCGAGCCAATATCCACTTTTCCAAACCTAGTGTGGCACGAATTCGAAATAATTACGGAAGCCATATGCATGGTCCTTAATTCAAATCTTAGAATGTACACTAAATTGAAACGTCGATATTAAGTGTCGTACTATCTACATTCAAATGTAGTTTTTAGCCCCCCCCCCACCCGGAACACATGCTACATACTTCCTATATCGATCAATCTTCCTCTCCTAACCACCTTAGGAAGCTATTAGTTTCCGACACACGTACATTCTTTCTCTCCATGTTTTGATCTCTAACTCTCTCAACTGCCCAACCCCCTTTTTCCACTTTGTTACCAAATGTATCTATCTCACACACCCGCCATTGCACTCCATGTCGAGCTCTCTCTCTCTCTCTCTCTCTCTCTCTCTCTCTCTGTCCCACCCTCTCTCGCTAGATACATGCATTGCCTATGCAGATGCCCCCTATCGTGCGCACGCATACACGTTGTCTATCTAGGTCACTCTCGAGAGACTGTCTCACTCTTTCTTCCGCACGGTGGGCCACACTTTCTCAATCCCACTCTCTTTGTCTATGTCTCGATTAACCTTGCTTTCTTTCACACACAAATGATATATCTCCCTGTTTGCGCCTCAATCGACACACTCTATACTCTCTCAAGCCGATTATCTATCTAGGTCAGTCCATCCAAGCCACTCCCACTCTTTCGACCTCATGGCGGGCCACACTCGCTCAACCTCTCTCTCTCTCTCTCTCTCTCTCTCTCTCTGTGTGTGTGTGTGTGTGTGTGTGTGTGTGTCGATTGACCTCGCTCTTTCTCAGACACAAACGATAAATCTCCATGTTTGAGCCCAATTCTACATATTCATATTGTATACTCTCTCACGCAGATTGTCTATCTAGGTCACTCTCTCCAACCCGTCTCACTCTTTCGATCGCACGACTACCCACACTCGCTCAATCTCTCTACCTTTATATATGTAATCGATTGACCTTGCTTCCTACCCCCCCACACACACAAACACAATATATCTACATGTATGTGACTGGATCATCTCTCAAGCTCTATCTTACATCAGTCACCCTTCCCAAAAGCTCAATCGAACAATATTTCTCCAGAGCATATATATCTTTTCAACGAATGCCGGACCACACTGACTTTGTCTCTCTGTCTATTTGTCTCTCGGTTGACCTCGCTTTCTCACGCGGTATCATCCACACATTGAAGCTACCTCTCCATCCCTCGTAGAGCCGGAGCTATTTACGTTGCGAGGGGGACTCCAACCTTGGATTAATTTGTGAAGGCATTTATTTTGGTGGGTTTAGATTATATTTTTGTAGCATTCGGCCCACTACTACTCCAAACACCGTTGCAACCCCCGCACCTCCCCCAATTGATTCCCCCTGCCTCGGTCATCGCTCTCTCGCACGTCCCTTCTCACCTTCAACGTTGCACCATGGTATTTTCGCAAAAAAAACTCTATAATTCTCTTTACATATTACTCCCTCCGTCCAAAAATACTATCATCAAAATGGATAAAAAGAGATTTATCTAGAACTAAAATACGTCTAGATACATCTCCTTTTATACATTTTGATGATAAGTATTTCCGAACGGAGGGAGCTACAAAACTACACACCGATAGTCCGCCTGTAATGGAACAAATTTCGACCCACAAATTAAAGTGCTGCAAACTACACACCGAGGGGCCCACCTGTCATGGAACGAATTTGGACCCACATATAAATTAAAAATTAAAAAAGGACGAGGATCGAACATGCGACCACGGCCTTCAAGTCGCACGTTAATAGGCAACATAGTACCGCAACGTTTGTTGTACCTCCCCCCCCCCACCTCTGTTGATATAATGTTGTTATATTACCACAACCTATTTAATGGATAACATGTTTTACTATTATTTTTAGTACATTGGTGGGACCGGCTCGTTAGCACGTACTATTCGCCTTCACTTACTGTCGGGTTCCATGTCTGCTCTCTCTCTCTCTCTCTATCTCTCTCTCTCTCCTCCCCTTCTATGTTTAGACGCATGGGCAAACCCGAAGAACTCACGAGCGATGCTGCCTTTGACCATATCTGGACATGTTCACAAGTTACGGCACCAGTTTCACGTACTAGTAGTGCAAGTCAATGTGTACGTGCAATACACGTTAATTTGGAATTCAATTCCCTAAGAAATTATTTGGAATTGACGTGGTATTTAATATGAAATGCTTGCAATTAGAAGGAATACATGTGGCTTGATGACGTTTTATATTTAACTTGATACGGCTCTAGCAGAACATTCAATCGATCAAACCATAGATTTCATTCAGTCTGACTTCGACTTTACATTCATACGACGATCGATCTAAAATAAACGGAAATAATAAACTGTCGGATTTTAAGCATGGAAATCCAAACATTTTTCATGGAAACTTTAGATTGCGCGGCGGCAGCGGAGGCATCTTGCGGTGGGAAGCGGCTCCTCTGTCGCACTCTGTGTGTCGTCGGGCCACTGACCGACGGTGACGGCAACGGCGACATCTTGCACTGTTGTTGGCGTACTCCTAACATTGGCCCTAGCTTCAAGGAAGGCCGGAATGTTCTGGACTTCGGTCTCCAGGAGCGAGCCAACTGGCGGGGGGAGGCAATAAGCATCGTTGCAAGGAAGCGGTCGAAGGCGGCCATGCATGCCGCTGATGGGGGCACTCGCACGTGCGCAGGGATAGGCGCAGGCAACACCGCGGCGGTGACATTCGTTTGCACGGGCACTGGCACGGGCACGTGTGTTAGTGCACGCGCAGGCGCAAGCGCTGGCAGGTGCACGGGCGCGTGAAAGTTGGCGGGGATCTCATGGAACCCCGTGGCATCAAGCTCGGCGACCATGTGTGGCTCCCAGCCCATCAATGCCACGCGGATGGGCATTGTCGCAGTCGGGGCTATGAGAGTGTGGACAGGCGTGGCATCTTCCCACAAGGTCAGTTCAAGCTTGTCCCAAAGCGGGGTGTCTTCCTGAAGAAACTGGAAGACTAAAGGCAGACCATCGTGATGCGGCATGGCGTACGGTTAAGTCAGGCTGGTTGGAGGTAGACGACAAGACAATTGAAGAGGAAGAGAGGAGATTGTAGCGATACTGGGTAGTGCGGGGGTGATTTTAAACTGCGGCGCCGACGCCATTAAAAGTGGGGGCAGTTGAGGCGAAGGTGGGCAACGGAGCCTGGTCAAAGGGCTCGCCTCCCGGTGAGCCTGTGCAGTGGCCTGCTCGCACCCTCTCGGTCAGTCAGCATAGTGGTCTTCTCGCATGCCTCCCGTTGACTCACACGCTTGCTCGGACGGCACCTGCCAATGAGAAGCGGGACTCGTGGCGGCACGTAAACGCCCATGGTTCGAATAGTGAAAGTGATCGCCTTAACGTGACAGGGTTTTTGTTCCAAAATACCTTGGTTTGTCATTTGTGCGACTTCTCATAAGCAACTTGTCTCAAATTGAACCAAAAGAAATGCAACAACATATTTGTGCCATATCACGATACCATGCTCAGTTTCATGAATTTTTGGTCACTTTTGGATTTTTGTTGAAATTTAAAATCCAGGATTTGAAACAATATCATAACCTGCATCATGCAATAAATTTTCAAGTGATACATCTTTACAGTTGTAGATGTTAATATTTCTTAAGAAAGGATTTGGTCAAACATTTTGCTTAGTTAGACTTCAGACAAGTTATATGCAGAGTAAAAGGATAATCCCTCAGTACCAGTGGATTACCTGATATATTAACTAAAGTACTAGGCACGAACAAACGGAGCTCAAGTATGTTCTCATCCTGGTGTAGTACTCCTAAGTACTACTAGGCAATGGAGTTGACGGCTGGCCGTGGGTACCGGCGACCGAGGGCCGTCCTCGGCACGGTAGGTAACATTGTCTAGTTACTAAAGCATCCCTCCATTGTTCATCGGTAGTCATTATGGACCGGGGACGTGAGGGGAATTTCCTAGGACTGGAATTCTGGCCGCCAGATATTTCGATTCGAAACGCGGAGGCTCGACTGGTTGGAGTTGGCTAATGAACGTACCACGCACGCCACCAGAAGGACACGAACCCGGGTATTGTTTTTAAAGGATCAACACGAGCCCGGGTCTGGCTGGTACGCCATTGGGTGCTACTCCTACCATTCGAGAATACGAAAGGAATCTTTTAAATTGCCGAACGAATCTATATGTATTACAATGCTCGTATTTTCCTTGCAAATAGTAATCTCAACGTGGTAATTGATTTACGACGAGTTCTTGAATTAGAGTGATTTTGTGAGATAGTGATCTCAACGTGGATTTCACATTTCATGGTATCCTTGGTAAGTTTTTCATTGCAAATTCAAATTTAAAAGATGAACGGAATGGTGGTGAGAAAACTTTGTATGTATCAAGATATGACGACACGCACACACACGAATACAACAACGATCCAGTAAGTATAGTGCATCTATTTTTCCAAACCATGCATGTATGACACAAATACAAAAATACTCCCTCTGTTCCTAAATATTTGTCTTTTAGAGATTTCAACAAGTGACTACATATGGAGGGAGTAATAAGACATGCATGATCTTCAATTTGTGGCAGTCCATTTCAAATATCTACACTCTAAAATATGTCTATATACATCCATATGTGGCAGTCCATTTCAAATATCTAAAAAGACTAATATTTAGGAACGAAGGGAGTAATAAGACATGCATGATCTTCAATTCAATATTTAAAATGAACAGGAAACTGAAACATGAATGTTAAGTCTAGTACTACATGCATGCAAATGTTGTGTTTCGGCGGAGCTATGTAGATTGTCGGGGGTTAATCCCACGACCTTAGATAAAATTTTGAAGCTCTATTTAGGATTGTTTAGATTATATTTTTCAAACATTATATTTTTTTAACACCCTCCCAAGCACCGATTGGTTGTGCACCCCCCCCCCCTCCCGGGAGAATATCATGTGCCTCCACACCTTAGATGCTATATGCTGATACGAGTTGCTTGGAGCTTGTAGATCTGAGATATAGCAGTTCACATGATGTCTTAACATTTTTACAGGAAACCTTAATGAGTTTGAGAATTGCACACAATTTGTACAAAAACTACTCAGATGCCCTTGGATCCCATATCCAACGACCTCGAAGCTCGTATCACCGTAGCATCTAACATGAAGGAGGACCTCATATTTTCCTGTATGTAAAAATATCATGTGCTACCACACCTTAGATGCTTTGGTGATACAAGCACTTCAAAGCCGTTGGATTTGTGACCCAACAACTCCTTGGTGGTTCAAATGTTTTTTTTGCATAAAAGACCCCAAAGAGTTCGGCCACTTCTTACAAGCACACAGACTGCTCAGATGTCATTGGATCTCAGATCGAACGACCTCAAAGCTCGTATCACCGTAGCATCCAAGATGTAAGAACACCTGATGTTTTCTCGCACGGGAGAATATGAGGTGCTCCCGCACCATAGAGTCTATGGTGATACGAGTTCCCGGAGATCTAACGGCTCAAAGTAGTAGGTTTGAATGTTTTATACGCCTGGGAGAGTTTGGGAATTGCACAGAAAGTACAAGTACTACGCATGAGGCATCTCATCACAGATCATACGACCTAGATGCTCGTATCATCGTAGAAGCTAATTAAGCTATGGGGAGCACCTAATGTTAGAAACTGGGAGCCGTTGGATCCAAGAAGCTACAACACACACGAGGCATGCTTGTTTTATTTGCAAAAAAAACCTTGGAGAGTTTGGAAATTGCACATAATTACAAAGACTACTCCCAAGCCATTGGATCTCAATTCGAGCGACGTAAAAACTCATATCACCATAGCATCTAAGCTGCAGGGTGGATGTGATATTCTATGTCGTTGTCATTTTTGTTCCTAAACTTGCAAAATAAGTGTAACTTATTGATACGCCTCCAACGTATCTATAATTTTTGATTGTTCCATGCTATTATATTACCACTTTTGGTTGTTTATGGGATTTATTTTACACATTTATATCATTTTTGGGACTAACCTACTAACCGGAGGCCCAGCCCGTATTGCTGTTTTTTTGCCTATTTCAGTATTTCGAAGAAAAGGAATATCAAATGAAGTCCAAACGGAATGAAACCTTCGGGAGCGTGATTTTTGGAACAAACATGATCCACAGGACTTGGAGTGCAAGTCAAGAAGCAGCCGAGGCCTCCACGAGATAGGAGGGCGCCCCCCTATAGGGCGCGCCCCTGTCTCGTGGGCCCCTCGGGCGGCCACCAACGTACTTCTTCCTCCTATATAAGCCTACGTACCCCGAAAACATCCACGGAGCCAATGAAACACAATTTCCACCACCGTAACCTTCTGTATCCGCGAGATCCCATCTTGGAGGCTTTGCCGGCGCTCCGCCGGAGGGGGAATCGACCAGGGAGGGCTTCTACATCAACACCATAGCCCCTCAGATGAGTTGTGAGTAGTTTACCACAGACCTACGGGTCCATAGTTATTAGCTAGATGGATTCTTATCTCTTTTTGGATCTCAGTACAATGTTCTCCCCCTCTCTTGTGGAGATCTATTTGATGTAAACTCTTTTTGCGGTGTGTTTGTCGAGATCCGATGAATTGTGGGTTTATGATCAAGTTTATCTATGAATAATATTTGAATCTTCTCTGAATTATTTTATGTATGATTGAGTTATGTTTGCAAGTCTCTTCGAATTATCAGTTTGGTTTGGCCTACTAGATTGATCTTTCTTGCCATGGGAGAAGTGCTTAGCTTTGGGTTCAATCTTGCGGTGTCCTTTCCTAGTGACAACAGGGGCAGCAAGGCACGTATTGTATTGTTGCCATCGAGGATAAAAAGATGGGGTTTATATCATATTGCTTGAGTTTATCCCTCTACATCATGTCATCTTTCTTAAAGTGTTACTCTGTTCTTATGAACTTAATACTCTAGATGCAGG
This sequence comes from Triticum aestivum, assembly GCF_018294505.1. NCBI lineage: Eukaryota > Viridiplantae > Streptophyta > Magnoliopsida > Poales > Poaceae > Triticum > Triticum aestivum. Next base: position 182,547,657 of record NC_057795.1, read on the forward strand.
GAGGAGTCGGTCGATGTGTGGAGTAATAGTAGTAGATGCAGACAGGAGTCGGTCTACTTGTCACGGACGTGATGCCTATATACATGATCATGCCTAGATGATCTCATAATTATTCGCTTTTCTATCAATCGCTCGACAGTAATTTGTTCACCCACCGTAATACTTATGCTATCTTGAGAGAAGCCACTAGTGAAACCTATGGCCCCCGGGTCTATCTCTTATCATATTTGCTTCCAATCTACTTTTATTGGCATCTTTACTTTTTGCATCTATATTATAAAATACCAAAAATATATTTATCTGATCATACTATCTCTATCAGATCTCACTTTCGCAAGTGGTCGTGAAGGGATTGACAACCCCTTTATTGCATTGGTTGCGAGTTCTTTGTTTGTTTGTGTAGGTGCGTGGGACTTTTGAGGAGCCTCCTACTGGATTGATACCTTGGTTCTCAAAAACTGAGGGAAATACTTATGCTACTATTGCTGCATCACCCTTTCCTCTTCAAGGAAAACCAACGCAAGCTCAAGACGTAGCAAGAAGGATTTCTGGCGCCGTTGCCGGGGAGGTCTTCGCTCAAGTCAAGAGATACCAAGTACCCATCACAAACTCATCTCCCTCGCATTTATATTATTTGCTATTTGCCTCTCGTTTTCCTCTCCCCCACTTCACCCTTGTCGTTTTATTCGCCCTCTCTTTCCCAATCTATCTCTCTCTTTCTCTCTTTTTTTCTTGCCTTTTTTCTGTTTGCTTGTGTGTTGGATTACTTGTTGCCATGGCGCAAGATAATACCAAATTGTGTGATTTCTCGAATATCAATAATAATGATTTCCCTAGTACTCCGATTGCTCCTCTTAATGATGTTGAGTCTTGTGAAATCAATACTGCTTTGCTGAATCTTGTTATGAAAGATCAATTCGTCGGCCTTCCTAGTGAAGATGTCGCTACTCATCTAAAAAACATTGTTGATTTGTGTGATATGCAAAATAAGAAAGATACGGATAACAATATTTTCAAATTGAAGTTATTTCCGTTTTCACTTAGAGATCATGCTAAAGTTTGGTTTTCGTCTTTGCCTAAAAATAGTATTGATTCTTGGAACAAGTGCAAAGATGCTTTTATCTCTAAGTATTTTCCTCCCACTAAGATCATTACTCTTAGTAATGATATTATGAATTTTAAACAACTTGATCATGAGCATGTCGCCCAATCTTGGGAAAGAATGAAATTGATGATTTGCAATTGCCCTACTCATGGTTTGAATTTATGGATGATCATACAAAAATTTTATGCCGGTTTCAACTTTGCTTCTAGAAATCTCTTAAATTCGGCCGTGGGAGGCATGTTTATGGAAATCACGTTAGGAGATGCTACAAAACTTCTTGATAATATTATGTCTAATTATTCTCAATGGCACACCGAAAGATCTTCTAGTAAAAAAGTGCATGATATAGAAGAAATCAATGTTTTGAGTGGAAAGATGGATGAACTTATGAAGTTGTTTGCTACTAAAAATACTCCTCTTGATCCCAATGATATGCCTTTGTCTACTTTGATTGATAATAATAATGAATCTATGGATGTGAATTTTGTCGGTAGGAATAGTTTTGGAAACAATGCTTATAGAGTAAACTTTAATGCTAGACCGTTCCCTAGTAATTCCTCTAATAATTATGGAAATTCCTACAATAATTCTTATGGTAATTTTAATAAGATGCCTCTTATTTTGAGAATAGTGTGAAAGAATTTATGATTTCTCAAAAGAATTTTAATGTTTTTCTTGAAGAAAAATTGCTCAAAGTTGATGATTTGGCTAGGAACGTTGATAGACTTTCGCTTGATGTTGATTCTCTTAAACTTAGATCTTCTCCTCCTAAGCATGATATCAATGAGTCTCTCAAAGCCATGAGAATTTCCATTGATGAGTGCAAGGAAAGAACCGCTAGATTGCATGCTAAGAAAGATTGCTTTATAAAGGCGTGTTCTTCTAGTTTCCATGAAAATAATGATGAAAATCTTAAAGTTATTGATGTGTCTCCTATTAGATCTATGTTTTGCAATATGAATCTTGATAATTATGGGACTGATGATGAGTCAACTTTACCTAGAAGGCGTCTCAAGAATTCGGAGTTTTCAGATCTTGATGCTAAATTTGGTAAAAGTGGGATTGGAGAGGTCACGACTTTAAATAGAATTGAACCCACTATCTCGGATTTTAAGGAATTTGATTATGATAATTGTTCTTTAGAAGGTTGTATTTCCTTGTTGCAATCCGTTGCTAATTCTCCTCATGCTTATAGTCAAAATAAAGCTTTTACCAAACATATCGTTGATGCCTTGATGCAATCTTATGATGAAAAACTTAATTTGGAAGTTTCTATACCTAGAAAACTTAATGATGAGTGGGAACCTACTATAAAGATTAGAATTAAAGATCATGAGTGTTTTGCTTTTTGTGATTTGGGTGCTAGTGTTTCCACGATTCTGAAAACTTTATGTGATATTCTAGGTTTCCATGATCTTGATGATTGCTCTTTTAATTTGCACCTTGCGGATTCCACAATTAAAAAGCCGATGGGAAGAATCAGTTATGTTTTCATTGTTGCAAATAAAAATTTGGTGCCCGTAGATTTTATCGTTCTTGATATAGATTGCAATCTTTCTTGCCCTATTATTCTTGGTAGACCTTTCCTTAAAACGATTGGTGCGATTATTGATATGAAGGAAGGGAATATTAGATTCCAATTTCCATTAAAGAAAGGCATGGAGCACTTTCCAAGAAAGAAAGTCAAATTACCTTATGAATCTATCATGCAGGCTACTTATGAATTGAGTGCCAAAGATGGCACTACTTAGATCTATCTTCGCTTTTATGCCTAGCTAGGGGCGTTAAACGATAGCGCTAGTTCGGAGGCAACCCAATTTTCTTTGTGTTTTTCTGTTTTTGTTCCTGTTTAGTAATAAATCTTGAATCTACCTCCTGTTTAGATGTGTTTTTATATTTTAATTAGTGTTTGTGCCAAGTAGAACCTATAGGATAACCTATGATGATAGTTGATTTGATTCTGCTGAAAAACAGAAACTTTGCACGCACGAATTTAGTTTTGTTAAATCACAGAAACGTGATTTTGCATCGATTCTTTTTGCTGCTGATCAATGGACAAATTTTCCAGGACTTCCTATTTTGGTAGGAGTTTTAGAGTCCCAGAAGTTTGCGTTAGTTACAGATTTCTACAGACTATTCTGTTTTTGACAGGTTCTGTTTTTCGTGTGTTGTTTGCTTATTTCGATGCATCTATGGCTAGTATTAAGTGATATGAACCATAAAGAACCTGGAATACAGTAGGTTTAACACCAAAATAAATAAAGAATTATTTCATTACATTACCTTATGTGGTGGTTTTGTTTTCTTTCACTAACGGAGCTTATAAGATTTCCTGTTGAGTTTTGTGTTGTGAAGTTTTCAAGTTTTAGGTAAAGCTTTGATGGACTATGGAATAAGGAGTGGTAAAAGACTAATCTTGGGGATGCCCAAGGCACCCCAAGATATTCAATAGTATCCAAAAGCCTAAGCTTGGGGATGCCCCGGGAAGGCATCCCCTCTTTCGTCTTCGTTCATTGGTAACTTTACTTGGAGCTATATTTTTATTCGCCACATGATATGTGTTTTGCTTGGAGCGTCGTGTATTATATTAGTCTTTGCTTTTTAGTTTACCACAATAATCCTTGATGTACACACCTTTTGGGAGAATCCTATTTGATTAGAATTTGCTAGAATACTCTATGTGCTTCACTTATATCTTTTGAGCTTGATAGTTTTTGCTCTAGTGCTTCACTTATATCTTTTAGAGCACGGTGGTGACTTATTTTTGTAGAAACTGCTAGTCTCTCATGCTTCACTTATATCTTTTTGAGAGTCTTTTAGAACAGCATGGTATTTGCTATGGTTATAAAATTGGTCCTAGAATGGTAGGCATCCAAGTTGGGTATAATAAAAACTATCATAGGAAGTGAATTGGATGCTATGATCAATTTGATACTTGATAATTGTTTTGAGATATGGAGGTAGTGATATTGAAGTCATGCTAGTTGGCTGATTATGAATTTAAAGAATGCTTGTGTTGAAGTTAGCAAGTCCCATAGCATGCACGTATGGTTAAAGTTGTGTAACAAATTTGAAACATGAAGTATACCTGGCTTGTGCATCCTTATGAGTGGCGGTCGGGGACGAGCGATGGTATTTTCCTACCAATCTATCCCCCTAGGAGCATGCACGTAGTGCTTGATTTTTGATGACTTCTAAATTTTTGCAATATGTATATGAGTTCTTTTGACTAATATTGAGTCCATGGATTATACACACTTTTACCTTTCCACCATTGCTAGCCTCTTCGGTACCGTGCATTGCCCTTTCTCACCTTCAGAGTTGGTGCAAACTTCGCCAGTGCATCCAAACCCCGTGATACGATACGCTCTATCACACCTAAACCTCCATATATCTTCCTCAAAACAGCCACCATACCTACCTATTATGGCATTTCCATAGCCATTCCGAGATATATTGCCATGCAACTTTCCACCGTTCCGTTTGTCATCATCATGACATACTTTACTTTTGTCATATTGCCATTGCATGATCATGTAGTTGACACCGTATTTGTGGCAAAGCCACCATGCATTATTTTTCATACATGTCACTCTTGATTCATTGCACCATCCCGGTACACCGCCGGAGGAATTCATATAGAGTCATATCTTGTTCTAGTTTCGAGTTGTAATTCATATGCTGTAATCAATAGAAGTGTGATGATAATCATTATTAGAGCATTGCCCAAAAAGAAAAGAAAAAGGAAGAAAGGCCAAAAGAAAAAAGAAAAAGGCCCAAAAGAAAATAAAAGAAAATAAATTAAAAGGGCAATGTTACTATCTCTTTTCCACACTTGTGCTTCAAAGTAGCACCTTGTTCTTCATGTTGTGAGTCTCATATATTGTGCTTCAAAGTAGCACCATGTTTTTCATATAGTGAGTCTCATAAGTTGTCTTTTTCATACTAGTGGGAATTTTTCATTATATAACTTGGCTTGTATATTCCTATGATGGGCTTCCTCAAATTGCCTAGGTCTTCATGAGCAAGCAAGTTGGATGGAAACCCACTAGTTTTCTTTTGTTGAGCATTCATTTATAGCTCTAGTGCATCCGTTGCATGGCAATCCCTACTCCTCATGTTGACATCAATTGATGGGCATCTCCATAGCCCATTGATTATCCTCGTCAATGTGAGACTTTCTCCTTTTTTTGTCTTCTCCACACAATCCCCATCATCATATTCTATTCCACCCATAGTGCTATATCCATGGCTCACGCTCATGTATTGCGTGAGGTTGAAAAAGTTTGAGATTATTTAAGTATGAAACAATTGCTTGGCTTGTCATCGGGGGTATAGAAGTTGGGAACATCTTTGTGTGACGAAAATGAAGCATAGCCTAACTATATGATTTTGTAGGGATGAACTTTCGTTTTCCATGTTATTTTGAGAAGACATGATTACTTTGATTAGTATGCTTGAAGTGTTACTATTTCTTTTATCAATATGAACTTTTATTTTGAATCATTTGGATCTGAACATTCATGCCACAATAAAGAAAATTACATTAAGAATTATGCTAGGTAGCATTCCACATCAAAAATTCTTTGTTTTATCATTTACCTACTCGAGGACGAGCAGGAATTAAGCTTGGGGATGCTTGATACGTCTCCAACATATCTATAATTTTTGATTGTTACATGCTATTATATTACCCCTTTTGGATGTTTATGGGCTTTATTTTACACATTTATATCATTTTTGGGACTAACCTACTAACCGGAGGCCCAGCCCGTATTGCTGTTTTTTTGCCTATTTCAGTATTTCGAAGAAAAGGAATATCAAACGGAGTCCAAACGGAATGAAACCTTCGGGAGCGTGATTTTTGGAACAAACGTGATCCAGAGGACTTGGAGTGCAAGTCAAGAAGCAGCTGAGGCCTCCACGAGATAGGAGGGTGCCCCCCCCTATAGGGCGCGCCTATGTCTTGTGGGCCCCTCGGGCGGCCACCGACGTACTTCTTCCTCCTATATAAGCCTACGTACCCCAAAAACATCCAGGGAGCCAACGAAACACAATTTCCACCACCGTAACCTTCTGTATCCGCGAGATCCCATCTTGGAGCCTTCGTCGTCGCTCTGCCGGAGGGGGAATCGACCATGGAGGGCTTCTACATCAACACCATAGCTCCTCCGATGAGTTGTAAGTAGTTTACCACAGACCTACATGTCCATAGTTATTAGCTAGATGGCTTCTTCTCTCTTTTTGGATCCCAATACAATGTTCTCCCCCTCTTTTGTGGAGATCTATTCGATGTAAACTCTTTTTGCGGTGTGTTTGTCGAGATCCGATGAATTGTGGGTTTATGATCAAGTTTATCTATGAATAATATTTGAATCTTCTCTGAATTCTTTGATGTATGATTAAGTTATCTTTGCAAGTCTCTTCGAATTATCAGTTTGGTTTGGCCTACTAGATTGATATTTCTTGCCATGGGAGAAGTGCTTAGCTTTGGGTTCAATCTTGCGGTGTCCTTTCAGAGTGACAGCAGGGGCTGCACGGCACGTATTGTATTGTTTCCATCGAGGATAAAAAGATGGGGTTTATATCATATTGCTTGAGTTTATCCCTCTACATCATGTCATATTGCTTAAAGCGTTACTTTGTTCTTATGAACTTAATACTCTAGATGCAGGCAGGAGTCGGTCGATGTGTGGAGTAATAGTAGTAGATGCAGGCAGGAGTCGGTCTACTTGTCACGGACGTGATGCCTATATACATGATCATGCCTAGATAATCTCATAATTATTCGCTTTTCTATCAGTTGCTCGACAGTAATTTGTTCACCCACCATAATACTTATGCTATATTGAGAGAAGCCACTAGTGAAACCTATGGCCCCCGGGTCTATCTCTTAACATAGTTGCTTCCAATCTACTTTTATTTGCATCTTTACTTTTTGCATCTATATTATAAAATACCAAAAATATATTTATCTTATCATACTATCTCTATCAGATCTCACTTTCGTAAGTGGCCATGAAGGGATTGACAACCCCTTTATTGCGTTGGTTGCGAGTTCTTTGTTTGTTTGTGTAGGTGCGTGGGACTTTTGAGGAGCCTCCTACTGGATTGATACCTTGGTTCTCAAAAGCTGAGGGAAATACTTACGCTACTATTGCTGCATCACCCTTTCCTCTTGAAGGAAAACCAACGCAAGCTCAAGACGTAGCACTCATGCCGTTACTTGTCTAACCGCGCAAAGTTTTTGTGCAAAAAAAAATCCTACACTGAAATATCGGAACAACATGTGGGGGTCCCACTTGCCATTGATCAAATTTGGACCTAAAACTAACAAATCTGGAAGACGAGATTCGAACTGGCAACCTGTACTACAAAGTGTAAGTTGATATCCTGAAACAACAATGGTTGTTGGCTTTGTCCCACAATAACTTGATTTTATACAATATTACATTAGAGGGAGTGGCTCGTCAACACGTGCTTGACCGTTGACTCAGTTACTGGTGGGTCCCATGTCTGCGATCTCTCTCTCCTGTCCATCGTCTCCTTTAGATGCACGGGCACACACGAAGAGCGGCGCGAGCTTGCTGTGGTGTTATTATAACTAAAAAAACTTGGAAAATAGAGGAATTGCCTAGAACAAGAGATGTTGTGGCTGGTCGAGATGGAGCTAACCACACCTATCCTCCGTGCCACGTTAGCATGATGAAGCTCTGTGGCTAGTGGGGTGTTTTCGATCGACTGGATTGGCCCGAGGTCGAACCATAGGTATACGTCTGGTACAGTATATTTTTACACACACATTTTCCCGTTGCGCCGAGACGTGGCACACCCTAGCTACCGCGCAGTTTCGGGGACCTCCTGGGTGGTGCACACATATTTTCTTCCATGCCGAGACGTGGGACGCCATACCGGGCATTTTCTGGGTCCTCCTCGGCTGTAGCGCCGAAGCAAGTAAATGAGTCGTCAAATCACGAAAGACCACCTTTCCTGCCGAGTACATCTGTGAAGCACAGTGGCTTGCTAGTTGGGCTAGTGCGACCAATTAGCTAGGCCGCAGCCACATTTGTTTTCTCACCACTTTTTTATCTCATTGCCGGCAGGTAAATTTAAATACCCACCACGGCGTTGCTCTAGTCTTTGGGTGCGGCAGGCGCGTTAGGATTTTTATTTTTTTGATTGACGGGAGCAGGCGCGGCATCTATTATCACGATGACTCCGCCTGTAAAACCCACTGCTACCTGATGTGAAAAGTCGTCGATCGGTGTTTTTCCATGGTGAAAACCAAAAGATTCATGCTGCTCCTCGGCTAGCTCCCTCCGCCTTCCCATAGATTGCATTGCCTTTCAGCCGTTTCACCCCCTTTGCATCCTCTGTCCATTGCTTCTACCTGGTTCCATGGCGGCGCTCCAGATCACGGAGTCTGAGGTGAGGCGCCTGAAACAGGAGCTCCAGGCCAACGATGCGGAGCCCAGGGCCAAGGACGTGGACCTCCGTGAGCTCAAGGAGGAGAGGAGTGGCATGCTCCTCCTTTATGTGCGGGTGTTCATGGAGCTTCATAAGCGACCGACGTCCACCACAAAGATGCTCGAGGTGTTGGCGGCGTTGCTGAAGAAAGTGGGAGATACGATAGGCGGTCAGGCAAGCCGGCTGGAGCGTGTGCGGGCCGATCATGACGAGGTCCAGGATCGCCTGAGCCACTTGGTGGACCATGTTGCCACAAACGTGTTGCGGCTGTGCGATGCCTACCGACGTGCCAGCGCAACCATGCCGGCCGTCGGGCAAAACCCGTTCGACCACCCAGTCGACTTCAACGAGCTACGGCTTCCTGATCTGGCCTCCTTCTTCACCTATATCTCCGAGGAGCTAAGCCGTCTCCATGCGATGGTGGGGGTAGAGCTGGAAAAGGAGGGGTTGCGGGTTGCCGTCACCGGGAGAATCCTCTCAGGGCTCCGTCACCGGAGTCCATTCGTGCCATTGGACGTCATCTTTGACGAGCTGGCTCCTATTGACCGGGAGCGGGCTCTACGGGCGGTGGCACCCTGCATCACCAACGTCATGCGCCTCGAGCAGCAGAGGGACTTCGGTGGTGTTTAGGCATCCTCTGCATGGGCATGTCCATGTCTCGGCGCAACATGACCGTTGGATCAAACTCAGATGGTGCAGATCAGTCACTGTAGCAAAAAGCATGTGGGTGTGTTTGGTTGCATTGTCATCTCAATATAGTTGTTCCCTCTTCGTGCATGCTCATCTCAGCACCCCTATTCATGCATGATCCTAGTGTATTTGTGTTAACCTACTTGTGTGGACTCATGCACCATGCACATGGCTAGTAGTAGGAGCACTTTGTAAGTTCAAGTGGCTGCCGTGTAGACTACCCCAATCGAAGCACCACAGTAATGCCCAATGAGCCATCAAATCACAAAACCCGCACCTTTCCAGCAGTAAGTTGGATGGACGAAGCAACCATCATTTCACTCTTCTCCCCCAGCTTCCTCTCTTGAAGAAAACCCAACTCGCACTCGCTTCTCCCTTTCCTCATTTCTTCAAGAATACCCCGACTTGCTTCTGCCATTGTTCTTCTCTCCCAAAGAAGGAACGGTGAGCGCATCAATGGTTGTTATTCTGGCCAAGGCCCGGTCTTGCAACCCCGAAAATGATCCTATAACTCCCTCTCTGTTCTTCTTCCGGGTTTGTGATTATGGTTTCTTTTATTTTGTTTCTTGACAATTTCTTGATGGACCCTGGAGCACAGGCCGAAATGATGTCTATGGCTTTGGCCAAAACCGTCGAGGCTCAGGGTACGAAGAAGCGAAAGCACCCCGTCGAGACTACCGCAGACAAGCTCAAGGCCATTGCCCGGTCCAAGCCCCCCTCGATCTCTCCGAGTTCCGTCATTAAGCAAGTCCAGGTAATATCTTTTATTGATGATCTTTTTCTCGATCTTGATCGTGTTTTTTCATCTAACATGCAGTACTAGTACTAGTAGTACAACTTTCTGGGTGATCTGGCATGTGATTTTTGTGTGCCAAATGACGGTTCTAAATTCTTCTTTTGACCAAAACATGCGACAGGTTGACACTGATTTCTTATAGATTACTTTCAACAACTTTATGAACATCAATGCTACCTTTGAAGAGAGTATATTAGCCTCAGGAACTTGTGTTATGCATATTGCAAGTAATCCCTCTGCTCTTTGCGTTTGAAGACATGTTCTAGTGTCTTTGTTCACTCAATTCTGTGTGTATATGTAGTCTTATATGGAGTAAAATATCGAAAATCATCTTATATTTCTGAACGGAGGTAGTAATAAAATATTTCGTTTCTGTTTGAATTAGAACTAGGTCTGTGATGGAGATAAAGTTCTCAAAGTCATGCCGTGTGAACTAGAAGACCTAAGGATGAGTTGTACTGCTGAACTATCCAGCTGTTGTGTCCTTGTCGCCACATCTCCTGAACTAGTGTTTTCTAGTAGCATTGTTGTCAGGCGTGTTCTCGAGGGTGTACTTGACCACAACAATTTCCTAGTTGTGGCTTTGATTATGAAGGGTGTGGTTCTAGTAAAGCTTCCCGACAAATCTGATGCGGACTATCTTCATCGTCATGTTTAGTGGAAAGAGCACTCTATTAGGTTCTCCAAGGTTGATGAGATGGTGATGGTACTAGTAGACATCTCTCACGAAGCCATGGCCTAGTCAGTTATGCAGGGCACATCCTGTAGGTCGGTGGCAAGAAATAGTCTGCAGAGTTTAATTAGTGCAACTTTGCTTGTCTGTAGTAAGTACTATTGTTCAGTACTTGATTTGTGTGTGTGAACCCTGTATTGTTTAGTATTGCTGCTTTTGTTGTCTGGTGAGTCCTGAGAACAGTCTATGTTAATGTCTGTCAACTTAATTCAGTATGTATATTTTGAAGTATCCAGATCATCTTTTTTGTGAGGACGGTTTATCAATTATGGTTACACTCCAATATCTGTATGCATTGTAGGGTTTATCGCACCCACCAGGATTTCCAGTCCCATGGATGTTTGGTCCATACAATTTGTCAGGACCTTTGGACTGTACAGCTTGTGGGAGTAAGCGGGGGCCCTGCATGCCACGCGTAATTGGACGATCGGTCTTCTGTTCACAACTTGAACATAGTGATTTCCTGGTAAGGATTCACTCGTGCACATCAAGTAAATCTTATTGATTTACTGTCTAAATCTTATTGATTTAATGTCATGTTTTCTTACTTTTGCTGCAATTTTACGATGCAAGTTTTTCCATGTGACATTCGTCACAGAATAAACCGTTTGGTTTGCTCTATGATGGTTTTTGCAGGTTTCACTTATTATGCCATTTCAGTAATGAAGGCATTGTCCATCACTTATATTAATGGACACAATTGGATTAGTCTGTTGTCTGAGTACAATCTGAAGCCCTGTGATGAACTGCAATTTTGTTTAACAAACACGCCACAATTAGTCCTTCTCGAGTTTAAAAGAAATGAAGAGAAAGACTGGATCTAGGTCATGGAGCCTAGTCAGGTTAGAAAGCTGATCATAGCAGACCAGAGACGATCGATGTTGTCTCGCACATCGGTACCACCTTCAGCAATGGATCAAGCACCGGCACCTTCCCCGACGGCACTTGCTCTAGCACTGACAAAGGCAGCAGCACAGTCTGATCCATGTGAGGATTGGGCACCGACCGCGTCAGCGGATCAGGCTGATCTACTGGAGGATCGGGCATCGACACCAGCACCTGCTCCGACACCAGCACTAGCTCCACAAAGAGCACCACCTCCGACAGCAGCAGTGGCACTACCAGTCGCACCGGCACAGGCACCAGCAACGGCTCTGGCACCTGCACCAACACTTGAAGTTGCACTTGCATCTGCTCCGGCCCATGCAGCGGCAACGGAACCAGCAGTTGCACCGGCAACAGACTGGGCTGCAGTTCGCAATGCATATACCAAAGTCCTTACAAAAACCGACATCTCCACGTTCTTGGTAAGCATTGGCCGCCCAATTGCTTCGTTCATTTTTCTTTCCATGTTGTTTCACATGATTCACTATGTTGATCTAACTGTTTGTGAATGTCATCTTATTTGCAAACAGAGAATTCCTAGAGCAACAAGGGAGTCGTTCAACAATCCGGGCGACCGTGGCCAAGTTTCTCTTACCATGCGTAGCCTTGCTGTGAATGAACCTATTCAGTATATCGTAAGCACAAAGGATGGTCGCATAATGATTGATGCTAAAGGATGGTTGAGGGAGTCCCGGACTAGGGGGTGTCTGGATAGCCGAACTATCATCTTTGGCTGGACTCCTAGACTATGAAGATACAAGATTGAAGACTCCGTCCCATGTCCGGATGGGACTTTCCTTGGCGTGGAAGGCAAGCTTGGCGATACGGATATGTAGATCTCCTACCATTGTAACTGACTCTGTGTAACCCTAGCCCTCTCCGGTGTCTATATAAACCGGAGAGTTTTTGTCCATAGGACGAACAACAATCATACCATAGGCTAGCTTCCAGGGTTTAGCCTCCTTGATCTCGTGGTAGATCTACTCTTGTACTACCGATATCATCAATATTAATCAAGAAGGAGTAGGGTTTTACCTCCATCGAGAGGGCCCGAACCTGGGTAAAAACATTGTGTCCCTTGTCTCCTGTTACCATCCGCCTAGACGCGCAGTTCGGGACCCCCTACCCGAGATCCGCCGGTTTTGACACTGACATTGGTGCTTTCATTGAGAGTTCCTCTGTGTCGTCACCTTTAGGCCCGATGGCTCCTTCGATCATCAACAACGACGCGGTCCAGGGTGAGACGTTTCTCCCCGGACAGATCTTCGTATTCGGCGGCTTTGCACTGCGGGCCAACTCGCTTGGCCATCTGGAGCAGATTGAAAGCTATGCCCCTGGCCATCAGGTCAGATTTGGAAGTTTGAACTATACGGCTGGCGTCCGCGGAGACTTGATCTTCGACGGGTTCGAGTCACGATGGGCATGATCTAGCTCTACTGCCGGACAGTGCCCTGGAGGCCGCACAAATGTCCGCTCCGACCCTTAGCTGGGAGCTGACTGCGCCGATCGAGGACAAGTGGCTGGACACCGCCTCGGGGGCTGCTACCTCTACGGCGATAGAGCCGAATACCAACCCTGTCCTTTGTGAAGCTCGTGACTCCAAGGTGTCGGACTCCTCTCCGGACTCCGAACCTCCTGCGCCCCTGCCAATCAAATCCGATTGGGCGCCGGTTATGGAGTTCACTACCGCGGACATCTTTCAGCACTCGCCCTTTTGCGACATCCTGAATTAACTAAAGTCTCTCTCTTTATCAGGAGAGCCCTGGAAGGACTACGGTCAGGTAGGTTGGGATGCGGACGACGAAGAAATTCAATGCCCACCCACCACCCACTTTGTAGCCACTGTCGATGATTTAACTGACATGCTCGACTTTGACTCCGAAGACATCGACGGTATGGATGACGATGCAGGAGACGACCAAGAACCAGCGCCTACAGGGCACTGGAAGGCCACCTCGTCATACGACATTTACATGGTGGACATCCCAAAGGATGGGAATGGCGATGGAACAACGGAGAACGACCCCTCCAAGAAACAGCCTAAGCGCCAGCGTCAGCAGCGCTGCTCTAAATCCCGCCACAGCAAAAATGGAGATTCCGGCGCCGGAGACAATAACACCCCGGACAGTGCCGAAGACAACCCCCTCCAGCAGGATTCAGCACAGGAGGATGGAGAAGCCAGCCCTCATGAGAGAGCGGTAGACAGAGAGGTAGAGGACGATAATTATATGCCTCCCTCCGAAGACAAGGCAAGCCTCGATGATGACGAATTTGTCGTGCCTGAGGATCCCGTCGAACAAGAGCGTTTCAAGCGCAGGCTTATGGCCACGGCAAGCAGCCTCAAGAAAAAGTAGCAACATCTTAGAGCTGACCAAGACTTGCTAGCTGATAGATGGACCGAAGTCCTTGCAGCCGAAGAGTACAAACTCGATCGCCCCTCCAAGAGCTACCCAAAACGCAGGCTGCTACCCCAATTAGAGGAGGAAGCACCCAAACCTACATCACCAGTGCATGACGCGGCCGACCGGCCACCTCGTGGCCGCGACAGAGAGGCCTATAGGCCCTCCACTAAAGCCGCACCCCGGCATCGCTCGAAAAGTACAATGCCACGGGGGAAAGCGCCAGACTTGCGAGACATATTGGAGGACAAGGCAAGACAAATAAGATCGATCTACGGATCGCGTGGGCGCCCCACGATACGTGATGACAACCGTCACGCCGGATACAGCAATTCCGGCCAGGCCGAACACAGTAGACCAAGCTCATTTGAGCTGCGGGGTGATATAGCCCAATACAGAGGCGCCGCACACCCACTATGCTTCACAGACGAAGTAATGGATCATCAAATCCCCGAGGGTTTCAAACCCGTAAACATTGAATCGTACGACGGCACAACATATCCTACGGTTTGGATCGAGGACTATCTCCTTCACATCCACATGGCCCGCGGTGATGATCTACACGCCATCAAATACCTCCCACTCAAGCTTAAAGGACCAGCTCGGCATTGGCTCAACAGCTTGCCAGCAGAATCAATTGGTTGTTGGGAAGACCTAGAAGCCGCATTCCTTGATAACTTCCAGGACACATATGTGCGACCACCAGATGCCGATGACCTAAGCCACATAATTCAGCAACCAGGTGAATCGGCCAGACAATTCTGGACACGATTCTTAACCAAGAAAAATCAAATCGTCGACTGTCCGGATGCAGAGGCCCTTGCAGCCTTCAAACATAACATCTGCGATGAGTGGCTTGCCTGACACCTAGGACAGGAAAAGCCGAAATCCATGGAAGCCCTCACATCACTCATGACCCGCTTCTGCGCGGGAGAGGACAGCTGGCTAGCTCGCAGTAACAACCTGACCAAAAACCCTGGTAGTTCGGATACCAAGGACAGCAGTCGCAGGTCACGTCGCAACAAGCACAAGCGCCGCATTAACGGCGATAATGATGAAGATACGGCAGTCAACGCCGGATTCAGAGGCTCTAAACCCGATCAGCGGAAAAAGCCATTCAAAAGAAATACTCTGGGCCCGTCCAATTTGGACCGAATACTCGATCGCTCGTGCCAGATACACGGCACCCCCGAAAAGCTAGCCAATCACACGAACAGGGATTGTTGGGTGTTCAAGCAGGCAGGCAAGTTAACTGCCGAAAACAATGACAAGGAGCTGCATAGCGATGACGAGGAGGAGACCTGGCCGCCGAACAATAGAGGACAGAAGGGTTTCCACCCACAAGTGCGGACGGTGAACATGATATACACAACCCACATACCCAAAAGGGAGCGGAAGCATGCACTCAGGGACGTATATGTGATGGAGCCAGTCGCCCCAAAGTTCAATCCATGGTCCTCCTGCCCGATCACTTTTTATCGAAGGGACCACCCCACTAGCATCCGTCATGGCGGATTCGTCGCATTGGTTCTAGACCCAATCGTCGACGGATTTCACCTCACTAGAGTCCTGATGGACGGCGGCAGCAGCCTGAACCTGATTTATCAGGATACAGTGTGCAAGATGGGCATAGACCCCTCAAGGATTAAACCCACAAAGATGACCTTCAAAGGCGTCATACCAGGTGTAGAGGCCAACTGTACAGGCTCAGTTACACTTGAAGTGTACTTTGGATCCCCGGATAACTTCCTAAGCAAGGAGTTAATCTTCGACATAGTCGCGTTCCGCAGCGGCTATCATGCACTGCTCGGACGAACCGCATTTGCAAAGTTCAATGCGGTGTCGCACTACGCATACCTCAAGCTCAAGATGCTAGCCCCTCGAGGAGTAATCACGGTCAATGGACACACCGAACGCTCTCTCGGAATGGAGGAGCATACGGCAGCTCTCGCGGCGGAAGTACAAAGCAGCCTCTTAAGGCAATTCTCGAGTCCTGCTGTTAAGCGGCCGGACACCGTCAAGCACGCCCAGAGTAACCTACAACAAGACCGCCTGGCACGTTCCGAGCACGCGTAGCAATGTGGCCCCAACCCCACCCCTCGCGAAATCGTGAGACCAGTACCACGCGTACATAACTACGCTCTGGAGATACCATGGGCATAGGGGTAGGGGCACGACCACGGCATGCCCGGAGAGCGGCTCAACCGCACCAGGGGCTCCCAATTGTGTCATTCTTTTTTTTCTCTTATTCACAGGACTCCGTTTTCCAGAAGCCCTGTCCGACAGTAGAATTTCCAAACTCACGATGCAACAGCCAGGGAAGCAGAAAGGCTACGTCGAGTGTCCAGGTGGTCTCTATTACGAGCAGTATACCTGTTTTATATACCATCCCGCAGCCTACCCCTGGAGGGGGACATGTTAAATAGTCCCATCCCTAGCTTATCGCACTATTTGTATCGTTCTGCTTTCATTGCAGTATTTTTTTGAATAAACAATGCATCGCTTTTCGCCTATTATTGCATTCCTTTTTCTATCTATACATGTTCACTTATGACATGTTGCACTCGTACGCTTTGGTACGGCCAAATACACCAGGGGCTTAAGTACCCCAAAATATGGTGTGATAAGTCCGAACACTTTAACAAGTGCGGCACCCCGAACTTATAGCATTATATGCATCGGCTCCGAATCATGTCTTGGGTCAATAGTTGGGTTTGCCCGGCTCCCATGTTTTGGTACCTTACGTTCCGTTATATCGGCTAAGGTAGCGCTGGGAGAGCCACTACGATTGTGCCCCGGTTGAGCTGGGTTGAGCACCTCGGTGGAGAAAGCTAAAACTGACTATCATGATAGGGCGAGAGCCGATCGCTGTTCGAGAGGTTTTTTCGAGTCCCTAAAGACTTATGCCGCTTAGAGCGAGGAGTCGGCTTTGTCCGGCCCAGGCGTGGATAGCGCCCCAAATTCGGCCTTCCGAACACTAGGGGCTTTGCGGAAATTTAAAATTATAGAATTCTATGGCTAAGTGGGAGTGTTCAAGCATTATAAGTCCGGTTGCCTCGTTCGTTGTGTTGAGCGCCTCCCTCGAAGGACCCAAAAATGGGAACAAGAGCACTCAGGTTTATCCCGAACACCCCAGCACCCCTGGCATGGGGGCTGAAGCCAATGACTTGCCATCTCTCAAATTTGATAAACGGCCACACAGAAGGTAATATTTTAAATTAACAAGTGTTGCTTAGCGCATATGAACAAAGTTTTCAGCGCACAGGATAACAAATGCGAGTCTACTCAAAAATTACATCTTTGGAGCATTCACCCGCTATAAGGCGGGCACCCTTCAGGACGTTCTCATAATACATCTCGGGCTTGCGATACTCCCTGCCCGGCGGTGGAGCGTCCGTCACAAGCTTCTCAGTGTCCATCTTGCCCCAGTGCACTTTAGCACGGGCAAGGGCCCTACGGGCACCTTCGATGCAGACGGAGCGCTTGACGACTTCAATCCATGGACATGCGTCAACTAGCCGCCGCACCAGCCCGAAGTAGCTCCCAGGCATGGCCTCCTTCGGCCACAGCCGATCTATGAGGCCCTTCATCGCCTGTTCGGCCACCTTATGGAGCTCGACCAGCTGCTTCAGCTGGTCGCTCAAGGGCACCGGGTGTCCGGCCTTAGCATACTGAGACCAGAATACCTTCTCCGTCGAGCTTCCTTCCTCGGCCCGGTAGAATGCGGCAGCGTCGGACACACTGTGGGGCAGATCTGCGAATGCTCCTGGAGAGCTCCGGATTCGGGTAAGTAACAAGTAATTCACTTTCACGTGCTTGCTTTGCATGAAGAATGCCTTACCCGCCGCTATCTTCATTATTGCCTCAATTTCCTGGAGGGCTTTTTGGGCTTCGGCCTTAGTGGCTTTGGCACTCTCAAGAGCTGAGGCAAGCTCGGACTCTCGAGTCTTCGAGTCACGCTCCAAACTCTCGTGTTTTTCCACGAGAGCCTGGAGCTCTTGCCGCACCTCCGCTACCCGCGCCTCCTGCTTCTCTCGCTCGGTGCGTTCCGCGGCCGCATTGCTTTCGGCCTTGGACACCGCTTCCTTCAGGGTCGCCACCTCGTTTGTGGCCCCTGCAATACTCACGTTATTCCTGTCATTTTTTGCAACCAAATCCCTTCTATAAGGTATTACTTTAATAAGGTATTACTTACCTTCCTTGTCCTTGAGCTGCTTCTTGGCACGGTCGAGCTTGTTCTCGGATCGCTCGAGGCTCTGCTTCAACACATTGACCTCCGTAGTAAGTGCGGCCGAGGTCAGCAGCGCAGCTTGCATTCCCATATTGACATGCTTATGTTACACTCCTGCGTATATCTTTTTAGATCCTCAGTTCGGCTATTCTTTCCAAACACCAAACTGAGCATCAGGGGCTACTGTCTATGCGGTACTATTTTTACATAACTTAATTACATACCTCAAAGCCTGTTAGAAGGCTAGTACAGGCTTCAGTCAGCCCGCTCTTGGCGGACTGAACTTTCTGGATCACCGCACTCATAACAGTGTGGTGCTCCTTGTCGATGGAGGCGCCGTTAAGCGCCTCCAGCAAATTATCCGGCGCCTGCGGTTGGACGGAGGTCACCGGCGTCGCAGTCTCGCCCTTCTTACAAAGGGGCCGCCCGCCGGACTCAGGAACCACTAAAGGTTCTGGTGCAGAGTCCGGCCCAAGGCCAAACTCAGAACCCTTTAGGGGTTGACCCCCTCGTGCCCAAAGTCCGGGAGATTGCCCTGCGGCACCTCCGGAACCTCCTACTCCTGGCTGGGCCCCTTTTGGGACCCCACCTTAGCATCATCCGCAGCGCGAGGAGAGGAGACGGCTGGATGTGAAGTGCTATCCATGTCCGAGAGCGCCAGGGAGCCGCTCGTTGAAGTGTCGAGCCCGTCCTTGGGCGGGCTGAAGGGTTATATTCGGCGTTAAGAGATTCTATGCAACAAATGAAACACCACGAGTTATTCTGGTATCCGGACACTTACGAAGTCGCCAGGGGCTTAGTCCTTGGTGGTCACTCCTCTTCATCATCGTCGGCGTTGGTGGAGTAGTCCGGGGGGAGGGTCCTTCCCTTCTTGGACCCTTCGGCCTCCACCATTGGGGAAGCCTTCCTTTTCTTCTCTCCCCCTGCTGGGGGAGAGGCCTCTTTTTTCTCCTCGTCGTCTTCACGGGAGGAGTCCGCCTCGAAGTCATCGGACGATGAGTCCAATAACACCTGGCGCCGGGAACTCCTCCGAGTTCTCGTGGCCTTCTTCTTGGCCTTCTTCTCCGGCACCACGTAAGGCGCCAGAGCCAGTAGCCCCGTTAATTGGGCGTCCGCTGGGTCTTCTGGCAAGGGAGCCGGATAGTTAACCTGCCCGGACATCTTTTGCCTGGCCTGTCAAAGGTAAAGGGAGTTTAGATCCCGCATAGAGTCAAACTATGGAAAATAAGCATCCTGTAAAGGGTAAAATAGCTTACCTCGCCGGCTTGACGCTGCGAGCTGAATCTGCGATCTTCGGTAGCGGATGCGGGAGCCTCGACGCCCTTGAACAGCACCTTCCAGGCATCTTCGTACTTAGTGTCGAAGAGCCTGCTCAAGGTTTGGTGCTGTGCCGGATCAAACTCACACAAATTAAAGGCCCGTTTCTGGCACGGGAGGATCCGGCAGATGAGCATGACCTGGACTATGTTGATAAGCTTGAGCTTCTTGTTTACCAAGGTTTGGACGCAGGATTGGAGTCCAGTCAGCTCCTCTGAATCACCCCATGATAGGCCCTTCTCTTTCCAAGAGGCCAGCCGTGTAGGGAAGCCAGATCGGAATTCAGGGGGCCGCTACCCATTTAGGGTCATGCGGCTCGGTGATCTAGATCCACCCCGATTGCCACCCCTTTATGGTTTCCACAAAGGAGCCCTCGAGCCATAGGACGTTGGGCATCTTGCCCACCATGGCACCTCCGCACTCCGCTTGGCGGCCGCCCACTACCTTCGGCTTGAGATTGAAGGTCTTCATCCATAAGCCAAAGTGGGGCTAGTTGCAGAGGAAGGCCTCGCACACAACGATGAACTCCGAGATGTTGAGGATGAAATTCGGGGCCAGATCGTGGAAATCCAGGCCATAGTAGAACATGAGCCCCGGACAAATGGGTGAAGTGGAATACCTAGTCCGCGTAGGAAGTGGGTGAGGAACACCACCCTCTCATGGGGCCCGAGAGTGGGAATGAGCTGCCCCTTGTCGGGGAGTCGATGCGCGATGTCGCTGGACAAGTATCCGGCCTTTCGCAGCCTTTTGATGTGCCCCTCCGTGACGGAGGAGGCCATCCACTTGCCTCCTGCTCCGGACATGGCTGGGGAAGGTTGAGGCGAGATGTGCGGACTTAGGCGCTGGAGCTCGAGTGCGCCGAAATGGATAAGCAAAGGAGGAAGAAGGCGTGGGTAAAAAGGCGGATCCTTATCCCCTTATATATGGACGGACGAAACTATGCGTCCCCACCAGCCTGGTAAAACTCGCTTATCTCCCAAGCGCCGTAATCAATGGCGCGGTTGGGTTACCCACGCCCGTATTGATGAGAATCCCAGAATAAGGGGACATGATCTCTGCTTTGACAAGACGTGCCAAGGAAACCGC
This sequence comes from Triticum aestivum, assembly GCF_018294505.1. Classification (NCBI taxonomy): domain Eukaryota; kingdom Viridiplantae; phylum Streptophyta; class Magnoliopsida; order Poales; family Poaceae; genus Triticum; species Triticum aestivum. The sequence goes on from NC_057795.1 coordinate 182,568,366, forward strand.
TTCGCTAAACGCGCTGAGGTGGAATTGTAAAAACCGATTCGAATAAAGGCCTGGCCGTGGTGTGATGTCATGCCACGGAATACGTCAGCAGATTGAACTTGTGTAAATATTATTCTCTCTACGATGGTATGTGGAACTTATTTTGCAGAGCCGGACACTATCCTGGTGTTCAAAATCTTCTATGAAGTATTCGGAGGAGGAACCCACCTTGCAATGTCGAAGACAATATGCGCGCCAGACTCGTCGTCATTGAAGCCTGGTTCAGGGGCTACTGAGGGAGTCCCGGACTAGGGGGTGTCCGGATAGCTGAACTATCATCTTTTGCCGGACTCCTAGACTATGAAGATACAAGATTGAAGACTCCGTCCCGTGTCCAGATGGGACTTTCCTTGGCGTGGAAGGCAAGCTTGATACGGATATGTAGATCTCCTACCATTGTAACCGACTCTGTGTAACCCTAGCCCTCTCCGGTGTCTATATAAACGGAGAGTTTTAGTCCATAGGACGAACAACAATCATACCATAGGCTAGCTTCTAGGGTTTAGCCTCCTTGATCTCGTGGTAGATCTACTCTTGTACTACCCATATCATCAATATTAATCAAGCAGGAGTAGGGTTTTACCTCCACCGAGAGGGCCCGAACCTGGGTAAAAACATCGTGTCCCTTGTCTCCTGTTACCATTCCGCCTAGACGCACAGTTCGGGACCCCCTACCCGAGATCCGCCAATTTTGACACCGACAATGGTCAAGGTTCAAATCTAAATCAAATCTTGCGGTAGGGAATGATGTCAAAATCGAACTTTCTTGGCAAGGAGCGCTGGTCCAAATCAACTTTGAAATTCTTCAGTAGCAGCACGCAACTACCGAACTGATCTATCCTACGAGAGATTTTGATGTAATAATATGGCATGGTGAAACAAGTGTCCTGTCTGTATAAGTAGTACTACAGGTTTATTTATCACATAGGATATCATTGATAGAATTGCAACTCTGATTGCTGGTTAGGAACTGCCATTCGATTTCATTCTAACAGCTGTCATGCTTTATTCAATTTTCTGTATTCGCCATGCGACGGCATCTAAAACATGCATCATACCGATCGCTTGCAATATGAAATGCACTGAGGTAGAACACATGGGCCTCCAAACATGCTGGCCCATCGGCCTGTGGCCCAAAGTTTAGAACCCTGAGCCTGTCTGGGTATTATATTCTCAGTTGGACCCCCATATTATGTTAGATATATTCTCCTTGATTTCTCTTATGTATAAAGTTGTGATACAAAAGATCTTTATATTTCTTTACAGAGGGAGTATCTCTGTCAAAAATAAATTTATGTGTAACTAATTACTCCTGCCTTTGTACTTCCTTTCGCTAATATGTGGGGCATCCGACAACGGGGTCCACGTGCCATGCACCAAATTAGAGTGCGCAACTGCACGGTAGACTCACCCCGGTCGTAGCGCCGTAGTAATTCCCAATGAGCCGTCAAATCACAAAAAACCCCACCTTTCCAGCTTTAACAGTAAGTTGGACGGACGAAGCAACAATATTTCACTGGGCCTCAATCCCCTTCTCCCTCGTCTTCTTATTCAAAGAAAAACCCCTCTCTCACTGGGCCTGAATCCCCATCTCCCTCATCTGCTTGTTCAGAGCAAACCCCCTCTCAGCAATTGCATAGGATTTTCTCATGGAGAACCAGGTACGAATTCTTCATCCATCCCCGATAAATCCAAGTCCCTTGGTTGTGGGTAATCCTTGGATGGCAGCCGCCGTCATTGATGCATTTTTCTTCCTGCTGAATCTAGTATCTTTCATTTGTAGTGCCCAAAGTGCGAGCACCCTACAGGTTTCTACACCCTCGGCAAGACGCCACACTTGTTCCTTCTCATCCTAACACAGGATTTTAAAACACGCACAGTATGTTCCTAGAATCCTCTTTTCTATCCGGGAGGGTGGGGGTTTTTGAACACGTTGTTGACTAATTTGGAAATTTGGATTGCTATATTTGGATAAAAGGTACTAGTACCATGGTCAACATTGACATGACGGAGGAAATTATTTCTAGATTTGGATAGCGAATACATTGTGTTCTCATATTATTTTCCTGCAGTGCATTCCTTGCTTTGCCAGAATACATGCACTGAAGATGGCCGACCTTGCCATAATTGAATACACCAGTTTAATGGTCACACTGAAGATAAGCCATGGATATAAGTTCCAAGTTGGGTTCATGAACCAAGAAGATCGTTGCTTTTTTTATGGACGAACTTGGATAAACTTTCTCAAGTGTTACCGACTGAAAGTTGGCGCACAAATGATGATGGAAATAGCATAACCTGGTCTCATCTTCACTGTGATCTTCAACCCCAACGTCGTTCCAGTAGTTCATCCATGTTAGTTTTGTATCTAGTTCTTGCTTGTTGCCATGATTACTTCTTAATCCACCTATTCTGTCTAAATAATCACAATTTAACTTTAGAAGTAGCAACGATTTGTGATTCCCTTCTCTCTCGAAGATGCTACTTCTAACTAATATTTCTTATAATTGGTGACACGTGTAGGTTATTTCAAAGTTAAGCACGCTACTCATTTGTTATTCTATAAGAACTCGGTTGTTACTGATGGCACTAAGTTGACTGGGACGACATCCACAAGTTCCTACACTTTATTGATCATCTTGTGGTCCTTGTGGGGCATTTCAATGGTGGAAGGCCACATGGGATATGTGTGCCACTGCTGCACACATTGAACAGGTCCAACTGTGTCGAGAAACTTACGATACGTGTTGTTTTCTGTTATATATTTTGTTCATAAGTTCTTGCTTATACACAGTTTTACAACTGTCATCTTCTTGAAAGAGAAACTGCCCAGTTCTATTGTTCCTATACAGATGCCTGACCATGGCCAGGTCAGACTTGCGCTTGGTCACAACATGATGTTTATGTCAACCTACTCCACTCCCCTTGGAGGTGAAAATATACTTATTCATCCGTGGTCTCAAATAATGAAGGCCCGTCCATCTTGGAGAATCGGACAGAAGGTTATGCTCATGCTTTCCATGGCTCTAAAGAGAATATCCTGTTTATTGTTCACATTGCGAGATGAAGCCGCTTTCAGAAGGTTGTGGATGCACGGGGTGGCGCCTGGGCCTTCTCCTAGGGCTTTGGTGGCCTCACCCTTGGCTAACTGTAGGAAAAGTAGCACTATTCGACGCGTGATTTGTACGATTGAACCTGTATAAGTACGCATACTACTTTCAGCTATGGTTGTTTTGTGCCCCTGCTCGTTTCAGTTAAGGTTGTTAAGTACTCCTGCTGCTTTTATAGTCTGTCGTGTTTCTTCACTCTTGTCTTCTTCCAGCCGCCAAAACCAAACATGCGCCGGCGGGGCTGCCTGCTTCCGCCTCCCACAGCTGGTTGCGCCTCAGCACACGCATCGCCGCCCCACCGTCTCCTAAATCATTAACACATGCGTCCGAGGCCTCGCTATTGTCCTCCGCGCGCTTTGGTGCACTCGCCGCGGTGCTGCCCTCTCGCGTTGTCAACATGGTCAACAAACAAGAGGAATCGGGAGAGGATTGTACGTGGAGAGGATGACAGTAGGGACCCATCATGTCCATGGTCATACGCAAGCAAGTTACTCATATTTTATATTCCCCATTGTCAACGTATAGAAAAGGAAAACGCTTCCTCCTAGTGGTTTCCTGACATCTGGGACCCACCATATTGTCAACGTATATAGTCAATAGACAATAGAACAACACAAGATCGGCTGACACCTAGGACGTAGCTGCTCGAGCAGTATTGTTCTTTTGTTATTGTTGAGACGGAGCAGGATTTCAACTAGGCTATGGCCCGTCTAGCCCAGGCTTATATTTTATGTCCACCAGATGACCAGCCCAGCTATTTTTCCTTTCTAAAAATGAGCCCGGTTTATTTTTTCTAAAGAATACCCAATCCAGGCCTACTTATTTTTCTACGCCCTTATGGGATGCAACTCTTTCAAGGCGGCTGCAAATCTTGAAAGTAATATGAAATGTGCTGTAAATATAAAAAACAGACGACAAATTGGCAATTACTTTATAATTTCTGAATTTATTCACATTTTCAGATTCCAATTTCACAGGGCTTTAACCTAATTTAAATATATCTTCAAAGTACTTTAAATCTGGCTCGACATTTCGGTATTAAAAATAGTTTGGACCCCACCAAAATATGCGAAATTTTGTTTAAAATTTTAACCCTGCCTTTGGCCAACAAAAAAGGACTGCAATAAATTACATAAGAAGTTACAATGAGCTATAAATTATTTAAAAAAGGGACTTGTCTGACTTGTGGGCCTATTAAGTTGATGTGTATGCCAGATTTTTTTACTTACTATAAATGTCAACTGATGTAACCGTTGGATGCCAATCCAATGGCTGTTGTGCTTCTTCTATCTCTGATCTTCTTCCTCCAGCCGCCAAATCCAGCGCCAGCGGGACCGCCTGCTCCTGCCTCTCGTGGCCGGATGTGCTGCCGCAGAGGCCTCACCGCCCCGTACTACTCCCACCGCTGGCCAGGCCATCCCTCTACTAACCCACATCCCTCCACTGTTGTGGCTTCGCCACCTCCGGGTCATTCCCTTCCTAGGTCTCGCCGTCGTCCATCGCGTTGGTGTTCTCGGCACGGTGTGGTCAAGTTGTCAACAAACGACAACATCAGAAGAGGGATGGACATGGAGAGGATGACAGTTAGGACCCACATGGTCCATGGCCGCACGCAAGCAAGTACCTCTCAATGACAGCTGGGACCCACCAGCTATATCTTGGCACGGAAGGAAGTGCCTCCTTATTAAGCGAAAAATAACAAGTGCTCCCCATGACAGCTGGGGCCCACCAGATCTGGAGGCTGACTTGTGGCCCTACTAAGTTGACGCATACGGAGGGCTTTGTCAACTTAGTCAACAAATGATTCTATCACTAGTGACCGTTGGATTATTAACATCCAACGGTCCTCCTGCTTCTTCAACCTCTGATTTTCTTGCTCCAGCATCCAAACCACCGCGTGCTCCTGCCTCCCGTGGCCGGATGTGCTTCCGCAGAGGCCTCACCGCCCCCTACAACTCCCACCGCTGGCCAGGCCATCCCTCTACTTACCCACACAGCTGTTATTCTGCGGCGACGGCAACCTTACACCGCAGCCGAACTAGTCAACCCTTGTACAACCCTCCGCATGTTCCCAGGCTCCGCGTCGTTTCCTGCCTCACCGTCGTCCACCGCCTGGTGTTGTCCGCGCGGCGTGCTCAACGTGGTTAATGAACGACAGCCATCAGAAGAGGACTGTACGCTGTGAGGCTGACAGATGGACCCACGAGCTACATCTTCGCACGCAAGCAAGTGCCTCCTTGTTACGCGCAAAAAAAAAGAGAATCCTCCCCCTGTTAGCTTGGACCCACCAGCTACATCTTCGCACATAAGGAAGTGCCTCCTTATCCTCCCTGACAGTCGGGACCTACCCGGTCAAAGCTATGTAGCATTGTCATTCTGGTCGCAAACCTATACGTACATACTAGTCCATCGGTCTTTCTGCCACGATGAATCGTGGCCCGGTAAGGAGCGATAGCTGTTCTGGCAGTCCCGTCTATATGGTGTACACGTACATACGTACATACGGGCGAGGTCTCGAATGCCTACTCGCGCATACGTACGGCCAGGGCTCGTGTACATGGAGAGACAATGGAGGGTAGCAACGGCGTCCTGTTCATTGGCAACCAACCGGCTGGGTCAGAACGGAGGAAACATCGTCGTGTTTGCGGGAGCCAAGTGATTGGGTCAGAATGAATCCTATTCATAGGAAGGCAACAGACTGGGTCGGAATGGGTCGTGTTCAATGGGAGCCAACTGGCTTGGATGGAACAGCCGGAACGGGGTCTGGCATACCGCAAAACAGAGGAAAACGGCCTTGCGTTCGACCGCGTACGGTCAAAACAGGGTCATGTTCATCGGGAAGGGTCTGGTGGACCGCAAAACGGAGGAAATAGACTTGTTTTCGAGCTCCTACGGTCGAAACGGGGTGCTGTTGATCGGGAGGGGTATGGCGTACCGCAAAACAGAGGAAACGGGCTTCTCTTCGATCTCTTACGGTCGAAACAGGGTCCTGTTCATCGGGAGGGGTGTGGCATACCGCAAAACGGGACTCCACAGCTATTGTTCATCCACCGTCTATTGCCTCGCTCCAGTCTCCACGGGCTACTATTCATCCACCATCGACCTCCCCCAGCCTCCACCTGCGACTGTTCATCCACGGGCTCCTGTTCATCTAGCCTCCACCGGCTACTATTCAACCAGCCCTCTCCACGGGGTCCTGTTCAACCACCCTTCCACGGGCTACTATTCATCCAGCCCTTCACAGGCTACTGTTCAACTACCGCTCCACAGGGTCGTCCTATTCATCCAGCCCTCCATGGGGTCTTGTTCATCGGCCCCCAACCGGCTCGATCGGGGTCCTGTTCATCCAGCGGCAATGCGCGGCCTCTACCCCACGGGGTCCTGTTCATCCAACCCCTACCAGGAACTGTTCATCCAACCCCCAACAACACTCACTATTCATCAAGAGGCAGTATGTTGATCAGCTTCAATTAGCAACAGTAGCGAAGGAATCGCTCGATCGGGTTCAGTTAACATCCAGGGATCGATTGATAGCTTGGGTTCAGTAACGCATAGGCAATGCAATCGCTCGGGTTCAGCAGCCGAACGCCTCGCTCGGGTTCAGTTAGAGCCCAACGCCTCGCACCCACGCGTGTATGTGTACGAGAGAAATGCACAAACCTCCATTCATTGCTCGGCCGCGACCACCCGCTGTAACCGGGAAGTCCCCAAAATTTTCCCCACCCTCGCTTCTACCACGATTTTTTTCGTCATGGACGGTCCATAGAATGTCTTGTAGGTGCGTCTTCGGCCCACCCAGGACGAAAACCCCATTTTCTATCATGATTTATTGTCATAGAAGTAGGAGCCCACCACATCTATGATGATACCAGGTTTTGTCATAATTATCATCATAGAAGTGTCCTAAGTATGAAAGAAGAAAATTCGTCCGGCCCAAAATGTCACGGATGTGTCTTTTTTTGTAATGTGTATTGGTGGTTGATAGAACTTTAAGGGAATATAAATCCTACCTTTAGCTCCGATGTTGGGTTCGACACTCTTATTTATCGAAAAGGCTACAATTTATCACTACCTCGTTTTGCCAACATCAATATGATCATCTTGGTATCCCTTGAAGTGACCGGCTATCACTATGATAGCATGCCTATAAGCCGCCATGAGAGTCCCAAGTTCCAGAAACATGTTGGGCAACCAAGTCTGAGTCCGACAAACACCTGACCCAACTAAGATTAATCTCTTTCACCATACGAAGCCCATGAAGAAAATCCTCATATTCTGCTGCATTGTTAGTACAGGGAAACACGAGTCTTAAAACATAACAAAAAAGTTCACCTCATGAGAAGTTAAGACAACTCCAGCCCCCGATCCTTCCAATTGTCTGGACCCGTCAAAGTGTATTGTCTAGTATGTATTGTCCGGCTTCTCTTCAGGAGTCTGTAATTCAGTCCAATCATTGATGAAACCCACCAACGCTTCAGACTTAATAGCTGTCTGTGGCACATATTTCAGATGATGTGGACCAAGCTCAATAGGTGCTCCTGAAAATAGTGCCTCAACTTACGACTAGCCATGAAAAAACTGAAGACCAGTTTCTCCCAATGTGGATATCATTGTTTTGATTCAGTCAGGACCTCACTAATGTAATAAATGGCCCTTTGGACTGGATATTCCTTGCCTTCCTCCTGGCGTTCCATGACTGTTGCCACACTTACCGCTTTATTATTAGCAGCAATGTACATGAGCATCGGCTCCTTCTCCTAGGGAGCAGCATGGATAGGTGGTTCTGACAACTGAGGGACTCAAAAGCTTTATCTGTTGCGTCACCCCGGAAAAAAGTTATCTGTCTTCTTCAGCGTTGATACGAAGGAATTTCCTTCTCACCGAGCCGGCTTATAAACCGACTAAGAGCCGCCACACAACCCGTCAGCTTCTGGACAGTGTTGATATTGGCTGACTTCTTCGGAGTTGTGATAGCCTTGATCTTGTCCGGATTAGCTTCAATGCCATGCTGAGACACAAGGAAACCCAGGAGTTTTCCTGCTAGAACACCGAACACACATTTTGCCAAGGTGAGATTCATCTGGTGCACCCGAAGGTTATCGAATATCTCCTTTAGATCATCAAGCAAGGTTTCTTACTTTTGAGACTTAAGCACAATGTCATCAACATAAGCTTCAACATTGAGTCTGATCTACTCGTGAAAACAATTCCGGACACAGCGCTGGTAAGTTGCACCGGTGCTCTTCAGTCCAAACGGCGCATATGTGTAACAGAAAGCTCCAAAGGGTGTTATAAAGGTTGTATTCTCCTGGTCTTCTTCCTTCATCTTGATCTAATGATATCCAAAATAAGCATCCAGGAAACACAAACGCTCGCAACCAGAAGCGAGTCAGAGGAAGAGAAAATGGATCCTTGGCGCAGTCTTTGTTCAGGTCAGTGTAATCAAAACGCATCCACCAAGTTCCGTTCTTCTTGTGAACAAGCACTAGGTTAGATAACCACTCTGGGTGAAAGACTTCAACAATGAACCTGGCATCTAGGAGTTGGGCCACTTCTTCTCCAATGGCTTTGTGTCTCTCCTCGTTAAAACATCAAAGGTATTGTTGAAAGCACAAGTGCTCCCTGGGTGATTTTGGTAATTAATGTCAACATATCTCTTGTTGGACTAATATTTCTACCTAGTATATTTCAGATAAGTTCAACATTGGAGCGGCATGGACAAGAGGATGTGGAACCCCTTCAAGACGCTAAGGACAAACATTGGTAAAAGCTCAAGACACTACATTTTCGCTTTAGTGATCCAAGATCACATTGAGTCCATAGGAAAGCCAATACTATTAAAAAGGGATGAGGTGTTGCTTAATGGTTGCTTGCTCAAAGTGCTTAATGACATGCTCCAAAACCCTCAACCACTTTCCCATATCCACATATGTCCTAAACCTAAAAGTCAAACTCAGGCCCACCGATTTGATCTATCCGGTGCCACCGAGTTCATCTGTTACAGCCACTGCCAAACCCTAACTAGTTCGGTCTCACCGAGATGAGTTGCAAATTCTATGTGATCTATTGCAACAATTTTGGTCTTATCGAGTTTGTTCAGTCGGCCCCACCGAGTTTGCTTGACCAATACTTAGTTTGATTATTACCAAAAACGGTCCCACCGAGTTTGATTAATCGGTCAAACCGAGTTGAAGTTTTACCCTAACCCATGCACATTGGTCCCATCGAGTTGACCTCGTCGGTCCCACCAAAAACTCTAACGTTCACATTTTGACCCGAATCGGTCTGATCGAGTTTTACCATTCGGTCCCACCGAGTTTGGGAATCTATGTGTAACAGCTAGATTTTGTGTGGGGGCTATATATACCCCTCCACCCATTCTTCATTCATGTGGAGAGCCATCAGAACGTGCCTACACTTCCAGCATTCCTTTTCCGAGAGAGAACCACATACTCATGTGTTGAGACCAAGATATTCCATTCTAAACACAAGAATCTTGATCTCTAGCCTTCGCCAAGTTGCTTTCCACTCAAATCATATTTCCACCAGAGACAAATCTGTGAGAGGGAGTTGAGTGTTGGGGAGACTATCATTTGAAGCACAAGAGAAAGGAGTTCATCATCAACACACCATCTATTACCTTTTGGAGAGTGGTGTCTCCTAGATTGGTTAGGTGTCACTTGGGAGCCTCCGTCAAGATTGTGGAGTGGAACCAAGGAGTTTTTAAGGGTAAGGAGATCGCGTACTTCGTGAAGATCTACCCTAGTGAGGCAAGTCCTTCGTGGGCGATGGCCATGGTGGGATAGACAAGGTTGCTTCTTCGTGGACCCTTCATGGGTGGAGCCCTCCGTGGGTGCAATCGTTACCCTTCATGGGTTGAAGTCTCCACCAATGTGGATGTATGATAGCACCACCTATCGAAACCACGCCAAAAATCTTCATGTCTCCAATTGCGTTTGCACACTCCAATGCCATCCCTTTACTTTCTTGCAAATTGCATGCTTTACTTCTCACGACTCATATACTCTTTGCATGCTTGCTTGAATTGTATTGTGTATGCTTGAAATTGTGCTAATCTACCACCTCAACTTGAAAAACTTCAAAACTACCACCTTTATTTGTTGAGGGTCTAATCACCCCCCCTCTAGACACCTCTTCTCGATCCTTTCAATTGGTATTAGAGCTTTGGTCTCCATTGATTTGGTTTAATCACCATTGGAGGAATATGGATGAGTCTATGTTGGGGAGTCTTAGAGGTAGAGTGCCTATGCTTGATGGAGAGTTCTTTAGTGAGTGGAAAAATGAGATGCTTGGATTTTTTCATGAATATCACTTGAACAAGTACATTACTACTCCTTGTGAACCCCTTGTTGATCCCTTGCATCCTACCCATGATGAGTCTCTTGACATGATTCGTAATCTAGAACTATCAATCTTAATACTAGAGGTTTGCCTAGAAATTTGATTGGTCACTTGCCAACTCTTGATTGTGCTTATACTATATGGAGATTTCTTGAGGAACGATTTCTGGACTATTCCTTGAAAAACTTAGATGAGATTCTTCACAAGTATATTGCTTTGAATAAGATGAATCCCAATGATCCTAAGTTTGGAGATTGTTTATTTAAGGTTATCAATCTTATGTGTGCCAAAGGAGATATTGGAATCATTAGCAATATTATTTCCGAAGCTATTAGAATTCATAGAGATGAACATTGTCAAAATCATATATCTAATGAATCACTCTCTCTAGGAAATGATCATTGCAAGATGATGTTGAACATGGATACTATGATGAGGATGATGTCAATGACTTTGATCTTGAAGAGTCTATGAGACACTTTGGTCTTATGGCTAACCTGCGCGGCTACATGGCCGGATGAAAGGAATGGATCCTTGATAGTGGATGTACCGATCACATGACCGGAGACAAAGATATATTTCGTGAGCTTGCTGAAAACGACGACCCTCGAAAGTATGTCACTTATGGTGGTAACTCAAAGGGTAAGGTTGTTGGCCTCGGTAAGGTGGCCATCTCACATGATAGCTCCATACAAAATGCTATGCTCATTGAATCTCTTGGCTATAATCTACTCTCTATATCTAGACTAGCTGACTTTGGTTTCAATGTCCTATTTACTGAAGTAGATTGCCAAGTGTTTCGAAGAGATAATCATAAAGTTGTCTTTACCAGCATACATAGAGGTGATCTATACATTGTTGATTTCACTAAAAAGGTTCAACCTAGAACTTTCTTAATTGGTAGATATTCCAAAGGATGGTTGTGGCATAGATGGTTAGGTCATGTGGGAAAGCAAAACCTTGGCAAGCTTATTAAAGGTGATCATATCCTTGGTGTTAAAGATGTCATATTTGATAAGGATAGACTTTGCAGCGCTTGCCAAGCAGGAAAACAGGTTGGAGGAAGCCACCCCGTGAAGAACATCATGACCACAAGGAGACCGCTCGAGCTACTTCACATGGATCTTTTCGGTCCCAACACCTACAAGAGTCTCAGTGGTAACTCGTTTCGACTAGTCATTGTTGATGATTTTTCAAGATTTATGTGGGTGTTCATTCTTGATGATAAATCGCAGGTCCAAAAGATCTTCAAAACTTTGCTAGGAAGGCCCAAAATCAATTTGAAGTGAAGATCAAGAAGGTTCGCAGTGACAACAGAACGGAGTTCAAGAACGCCAATGTGGACACCTTTCTTAATGAAGAAGGGATTTCACGTGAGTTCTCGGCTATGTACACACCTTAAAAATTGGAGTTGTTGAGAGGAAGAACCGGACGCTCATCGAAATGGATAGAACGATGCTTGATGAGTACAAGACGCCAAAACACTTTTGGGCAGAAGCGGTTGAGACAGCTTGTCATGCAATGAATCGCCTATATCTTCACAAGCTACTCGGCAAGACGGCATACGAGCTTCCCACCGGTAACAAACCCCAAGTTGGATACTTTCGAGTATTCGGCTCAAAGTGTTACATTCTTGATAAGCATCATCGTTCAAAATTTGCTCCTAAGTCTCATGAAGGTTTCCTACTCGGTTATGACTCAAACTCTCACACTTATCGTGTCTACAACAATTTCACCTGAAAGGCTGAAGAGACGGTAGATGTGTGATACGTCTCCAATGTATCTATAATTTTTGATTGTTCAATGCTATTATATTATCTGTTTTGGATGTTTAATGGGATTTAATATGCTATTTTATATTATATTTGGGACTAACCTATTAACTGGAGGCCCAGTGCCAGTTTCTGTTTTTTGCCTATTTTAGAGTTTTGCAGAAAAGGAATACCAAACTGAATCCAAATGGAATGAAACCTTCGTGATAATCTTTCTTGGACCGAAAGCAATCCAGAAGACTTGGAGTTGAAGTCTGGAATGCCACGAGGAAGGAGGGCGCGACTAGGGGGTAGGCGCGCCCCCCACCCTCGTGGGCCCCTCGTAGGTCCACCAACGCACTTCTTTCGCCTATATATACTCTTATACCCTAGAAACATCAGGGGGAGCCACGAAACCACTTCTCCACCGCCGCAACCTTCTATACCCGTGAGATCCCATCATGGGGCCTTTTCTGATGATCTGCCAGAGGGGGAATCGATCATGGAGGGCTTCTACATCAACACCATTGCCTCTCCGATGAAGCGTGAGTAGTTTACTACAGACCTTCGGGTCCATAGTTATTAGCAATATGGCTTCTTCTCTCTCTTTGATTCTCAATACAAAGTTATCCTCGATGTTCTTGGAGATCTATTCGATGTAATTCGTTTGCGGTGTGTTTGTCAAGATCCGATGAATTGTGGATTTATGAACAAGATTATCTATGAATATTATTTGGTTCTTCTCAGAATTATTATATGCATGATTTGATATCTTTTCAAGTCTCTTCGAATTATCAGTTTAGTTTGGTCTACTAGATTGATCTTTCTTGGAATGGGAGAAGTGCTCAGCTTTGGGTTCAATCTTGCGGTGTCCTTTCCCAGTGACAGTAGGAGCAGCAAGGCACATATTGTATTGTTGCCATCGAGGATAAAAAGATGGGGTTTATATCATCTTGCTTGAGTTTATCCCTCTACATCATGTCATCTTGCTTAATGCGTTAGTCTGTTCTTATGAACTTAATACTCTAGATGCATGCTAGAGAGTGGTCGATGTGTGGAGTAATAGTAGTAGATGCAGAATCGTTTCGGTCTACTTGACACGGACGTGATGCCTATGTTCATGATCATTGCCTTAGATATCTTCATAACTATGCGTTTTTCTCTCAATTGCTCGGCAGTAATTTGTTCACCCACCGTAATACATGCTATCTTGAGAGAAGCCACTAGTGAAACCTATGCCCCCCGGGTCTCTTTTCCATTATATTACATATCTTTTCCATTATATCGCATCTCGTTTACTATTTTGCAATCTTTACTTTCCAATCTATACAACAAAAATACCAAAAATATTTACTTTGCTATCTTTATTAGATCTCATTTTTGCTAGTGACCGTGAAGGGATTGACAACCCCTTTATCGCGTTGGTTGCAAGGTTCTTGATTGTTTGTGTAGGTACTAGGTGACTTGTGCATTGTCTCCTACTATATTGATACCTTGGTTCTCAAAACTGAGGGAAATACTTGCGCTACTTTGTTGCATCACCCTTTGCTCTTCAAGGGAAAAACCAACGTAAGCTCAAGAGGTAGCAAGAAGGATTTTTGGCACCGTTGCCAGGGAGATCTTCGTCAAGTCAAGACATACCAAGTACCCATCATAACTCTTCTCCCTTGCATTACATTATTTTCCATTCACCTCTTGTTTTCCTCTCCCCCATTTCTAAAACGATTTTCGAAAACCTTTGCCTTTTCTTCGCCCTTCTTCCGTTCGATCTGTTATTCGCTTGTGTTACCATGTGCCTTGTTTTTGCTTGCATCTTCGCCTGCTAAAAGTTTATGGATCCCCATCCACTTGCTAATCTCTTTAAGAGATCCAATTATGATGAACCAACCTCTTGTGATTTGAGTGCACTAGATTATCTTTATGAGGTTTTGCTTGAAATTCGTGAATCTTAAAATTGTGATGAAGAAATTTATGAAGAGATTCATGATAGCTCCTTGAATAAAAAGCATGATTACAATGATTTTATTATAAATTCCATTGATTTCAATTGTGCTAATATTATGCAAAACCCTAAGCTTGGGGATGCTAGTTTTGCTATCTCTACTACTTGTTGCAATGATCATGATTGGGGTGATTCTTCTTATGATCTTGAAAATTTATTTAAGCCCCATGATGAATATGAGATGGATAATCACGTTTGCAATATTATTGAAAGTCGGTTTGGAAGAGTTTCAACTTTAGATCCCACATATTTGGAGAATGTTCAATCTTATGAAATTTTTGATAAAAGTGGGTTAGGAGAGGTCATGACTTTAGTTAATATTGATCCCACTATTTTGGAAGAGTGTCAACTTTGCATGCATGTGTATCGTGTTGAGAATATTTTTTGCGATAATTATATTGTTGAATTTGCTTATTATCCTACATGTAATTATTATGACAGAGGAAAATATGGTCGTAGAAATCTTTATGTTACTAAATTACCTCTCTTCATGTTGAGATTGCTATCGTCTCTTTCTTCTTCCTTGCATATGCTAGTTTTTGCTTGCCTTAATAGTTTGTTTGCTTATAAAACACCTATGCATAGGAAGTATGTTAGACTTAGATGTGTTTGTCACGTGTTTTATGACGCTCTCTTTGAGCATCATTAAAATTATCAATGCCTAGCTAGGGGCGTTAAACGATAGTGCTAGTTGGGAGGCAACCCAATTTTATTTTTGTTCTTTGCTTTTTGCTCGTGCTTAGTAATAAATAATTCATATAGCTTCTATTTAGATGTGGTTTTACATTTTAATTAGTGTTTGTGCCAAGTAGAACTTTTGGGAAGACTTGGGTAAAGTCTTTGCGACCTTGTTGTAAAAAACAGAAACTTTTGCGCTCACGAGAATAGATGTCATGTTTTACTGGAGTGAATTTAGGTTCATTATTATTTTCAGATGATTAATAGAAAAATTCCTCATGTCCACCAATTTATTTCAGAATTTTTAGAGTTACATAAGTATTCGAAAGTTACAGATTACTACAGACTGTTCTGTTTTTGACATATTTTGTTTTTCGTGTGTTGTTTGCTTATTTTGATGAATCTATGAGTAGTATCGGGGGGTATGAACCATAGAGAAGTTGGAATACAGTAGGTTTCACACCAATATAAATAAAGAATGAGTTCATTACAGTACCTTAAGGTGGTGGTTTATTTTCTTATACTAATGGAGCTCATGAGATTTTCTATTGAAGTTTTGTGTTGTGAACTTTTCAAGTTTTTGGGTAAAGATTTGATCGATTTTGGAATAAGGAGTGGCAAGAGCCTAAGCTTGGGGATGCCCAAGGCACCCCAAGGTAAAATTCAAGGACAACCAAAAGCCTAAGCTTGGGGATGCCCCGGAAGGCATCCCCTCTTTCGTCTTCATCTATCGGTAACTTCACTTGAGGCTATATTTTTATTCACCACATGATATGTGTTTTGCTTAGAGCGTCTTGTATGATTTGAGTCTTTAATTTTTAGTTTACCACAATCATCCTTGTTGTACACGTCGTTTGGGAGAGACACGCATGAATTGGAATTTATTAGAATACTCTATGTGCTTCACTTATATCTTTTGAGCTAGATAATTTTGCTCTAGTGCTTCACTTATTCCTTTTTAGAGCACACCGGTGGTTTTATTTTATAGAAATTATTGATCTCTCATGCTTCACTTATATTATTTTGAGAGTCTTTTAGAACAGCATGCTAATTTGCTTTGGCTATAGAACTAGTTTTAATATGATGGGCATCCAAGATGGGTATAATAAAAACTTTCATATAAAGTGCGTTGAATACTATGAGAAGTTTGATTCTTGATGATTGTTTTGAGATATGAGGATGGTGATATTATAGTCATGCTAGTAGAGTAATTGTGAATTTGAGAAATACTTGTGTTGAGGTTTGCATGTCCCGTAGCATGCACGTATGGTAACCATTGTGTAACAAATTTGAAGCATGAGGTGTTTCTTTGATTGTCTTCCTTATGTGTGGAGGTCGGGATCGTGCGATGGTTAACTCCTACCAACCCTTCCCCTAGGAGCATGCGCTTAGTGCTTGGTTTTTGATGACTTGTAGATTTTTGCAATAAGTATGTGAGTTCTTTATGACTAATGTTGAGTCCATGGATTATACGCACTCTCACCCTTCCACCATTGCCAGCCTCTCTAGTACTGGGCAACTTTTGCCGATACCATAAACACACCATTTACTTTCCTCAAAACAGCCACCATACCTACCTATTATGGCATTTCCATAGCCATTCCGAGATATATGACCATGCAACTTTCCACCATTCCATTTATTAGCTTCATCATTGTCATATTGCCTTGCATGATCTTGTAGTTGACATCGTATTTGCGGCAAAGCCACCATTCATAATAATTTTTCATACATGTCACTCCTGGTTCATTGCACATCCTGATACACCGCCGGAGGCATTCATATAGAGTCATATTTTGTTCTAAGTATCGAGTTGTAATCCTTGAGTTGTAAATAAAAGGAAGTGTGATGATCACCATAATTAGAGCATTGTCCCGTGTGAGGAAAAAAGAGGCTAAAGAAGCCAATGAAAAAAAAGAGGCCAAAGAAGCCAATAAAAAATGAGAGATAAAGAGAGAAGGGACAATGCTACTATGCCTTTTCCACACTTGTGCTTCAAAGTAGCACCATGATCTTCATGATAGAGAGTCTCTTATTTTGTCACTTTCATATACTAGTGGGAATTTTCATTATAGAACTTGGCTTGTATATTCCAATGATGGGCTTCCTAAAAATGTCCTAGGTCTTCGTGAGCAAGCATGTTGGATGCACACCCACTTAGTTCTTTTGTTGAGCTTTCATACATTTATAGTTCTAGTGCATCCGTTGAGTGGCAATCCCTACTCACTCACATTGATATCTATTGATGGGCATCTCCATAGCCCATTAATATGCCTAGTTGATGTGAGACCATCTTCCTCTTTCTTTGTCTTCTCCAGCCACCACTCTATTCCACCTATAGTTCTATGGCCATGGCTCACGCTCATGTATTGCGTGAAAGTTGAAAAAGTTTGAGAATACTAAAGTATGAAACAATTGCTTGGCTAAAACTGGGGTTGTGCATGATTTTAACATTTTGTGTGACAAAGATGGAGCATAGCCAAACTATATGATTTTGTAGGGATGAACTTTCTTTGGCCATGTTATTTTGAGAAGACATGATTGCTTTGTTAGTATGCTTGAAGTATTATTATTTTATGTCAATAATAAACTTTTGTCTTCAATCTTTTGGATCTGAACATTCATGCCATAATAAAGAAAATTACATTGGTAATTATGTTAGGTAGCATTCCACATCAAAAATTCCGTCTTTATCATTTACCTACTCAAGGACGAATAGGAATTAAGCTTGTGGATGCTTGATACGTCTCCAACGTATCTATAATTTTTTATTGTTCCATGCTATTATATTATCTGTTTTGGATGTTTAATTGGCTTTAATATGCTCTTTTATATTATTTTTGGGACTAACCTATTAACCGGAGGCCTAGTGCCAGTTTCTGTTTCTTTTCTGCCTATTTTAGAGTTTTGCAGAAAAGGAATACCAAACTGAATCCAAACGGAATGAAACCTTTGCGATGATCTTTCTTGGACCGAAAGCAATCCAGAAGACTTGGAGTTGAAGTCTGGAATGTCACGGGGAGGCCACGAGGTAGGAGAGCGCGCCCAGGGGTAGGCGCGCCCTCACCCTCGTGGGCCCCTCGTAGCTCCACCGACGTACTTCTTTCGCCTATATATACTCTTATACCCTAGAAAAATCAGGGGGAGCCACGAAACCACTTTTCCACCGCCGCAACCTTCTGTACCCATGAGATCCCATCTTGGGGCCTTTTCCGGCAATCTACCGGAGGGGGAATCGATCACGGAGGGCTTCTACATCAACACCATTCCTCTCCGATGAAGCGTGAGTAGTTTACCACAGACCTTCGGGTCCATAGTTATTAGCTAGATGGCTTCTTCTCTCTCTTTGATTCTCAATACAAAGTTCTCCTCGATGTTCTTGGAGATCTGTTCGATGTAATTCTTTTGCGGTGTGTTTGTCGAGATCCGATGAATTGTGGATTTATGAACAAGATTATCTATGAATATTATTTGGTCTTCTCTGAATTCCTATATGCATGATTTGATATCTTTGCAAGTCTCTTCGAACTATCGGTTTAGTTTGGCCTGCTAGATTGATCTTTCTCGCAATGGGAGAAGTGCTTAGCTTTGGGTTCAATCTTGCAGTGTCATTTCCCAATGAGTCATGTCCCAATGACTGTAGGGGCAGCAAGGCACGTATTGTATTGTTGCCATCGAAGATAAAAAGATGGGGTTTATATCATATTGCTTGAGTTTATCCCTCTACATAATGTCATCTTGCCTAATGCGTTACTCTGTTCTTATGAACTCAATACTCTAGATGCATGCTGGATAGCGTTCGATGTGTGGAGTAATAGTAGTAGATGTAGAATCGTTTCATTCTACTTGACACGGATGTGATGCCTATGTTCATGATCATCACCTTAGATATCTTCATAACTATGTGCCTTTCTATCAATTGCTCGGTAGTAATTTGTTCACCCACCATAATACATGCTATCTTGAGAGAAGCCACTAGTGAAACCTATGGCCCCCGGGTCTCTTTTCTATTATATTACATCTCTTTTCCATTATATCACATCTCATTTACTATTTTGCAATATTTACTTTCCAATCTATACAACAAAATTACCAAAAATATTTGCTTTACTATCTTTATTAGATCTCACTTTTGCGAGTGACCGTGAAGGGATTGAAAACCCCTTTATCGTGTTGGTTGCAAGGTTCTTGATTGATTGTGCAGGTACTAGGTGACTTGTGTGTTGTCTCCTACTGGATTGATACCTTGGTTATCAAAATTGAGGGAAATACTTACGCTACTTTGCTGCATCACCCTTTCCTCTTTAAAGGAAAAACTAACGCAAGCTCAAGAGGTAGCAATGTGAAGTTTGATGAATCTAATGGCTCGCAAGTAGAGCAATTGACAATTGATGTAGGTGACAAAGATCCTTCGGAAGCAATCCAAGACTTGTCTATTGGCAAGATTCGCCCAACGGAGGTGAAGGAGAGTACCTCGTCCGTCCAGGTGGAAGCCTCAACTTCACGCCAAGGTGAATCACAAGTTGACTTGGAGGCATCCACAAGTGGGACACATCAAGACGATGAGAACGAGGATGTGCAACAAGATGAACCTCGACGACCTCCTTCTCCACCTCCATGAGAGAACAACAACGCCAACAACAACGAAAAAAGACAAGAAGAAGAACAAGACAATGAAGAGGATGTTCCCCCCT
Organism: Triticum aestivum; assembly: GCF_018294505.1. Classification (NCBI taxonomy): domain Eukaryota; kingdom Viridiplantae; phylum Streptophyta; class Magnoliopsida; order Poales; family Poaceae; genus Triticum; species Triticum aestivum. The sequence continues at coordinate 182,588,002 of NC_057795.1, forward strand.
GACCCAAACAGAAGCTCTCACAAGTTCGAGCAAGAGTTTCAATAGATCATCACGTCGAAAAAATCTTTGATGACATTCAAACCAGGAGAATTACTCACTCTAAATATCATTTGGCTAACTTTTGTGAACATTACTCACTCATTTCTAGCATTGAACCTATGAAGGTTGTAGAAGCATTGGAAGATCCGGACTGGATAAATGCCATGCATGAAGAGCTACAACAACTTTGAGAGGAACCAAGGGTGGACGTTGGTTGAAAAGCCAGATGAGAAGCACAATGTCATTGGAACCAAATGGGTGTTTCGGAACAAGCAAGATGAAGATGGACAAGTTGTACGCAACAAGGCTCGTCTCATTGCTCAAGGCTACACTCAAGTCGAAGGTATGGACTATGGTGAGACTTATGCCCCCGTTGCTAGACTTGAGTCCATTCGCATCTTACTTTCCTATGCCAATCAAAATGACATTACCTTATATCAAATGGACATCAAAAGTTCTTTTCTTAATGGTGAAATTGAGGAGGAAGTTTACGTTAAAAAACCTCCCGGCTTTTTTAACCCTAAGAAACCCAACCATGTTTACAACCTCCACAAAGCTCTTTATGGTCTTAAGCAAGCTCCTAGAGCTTGGTACAAATGCTTGACTAACTTTCTTCTTTAAAAAGTGTTTGAAATTGGTAAATTTATTCTACACTCTTTACTAAAAGGGTTAATGGACAATTATTTGTATGCCAAATTTATGTTGATTATATCATATTTGGTTCAACTAACCCTCATTTTAGTGAAAAGTTTGGAACCCTTATGTCGGAGAAGTTTGAGATGTCTATGATGAGTGAATTCAAGTGCTTTATTGGTTTGAAAATCAAGCAAACTAAGGAGGGAACCTTTATCTCTCAAACAAAGTATACCAAGGACTTATTAAAAAGAAGTTCAACATGCAAGAATGCAACGGTATGAATACCCCCATGCCTACTAGTGGACATCTTGACTTGACAAAGGATGGCGAACCGGTTGACCAAAAGGTTTACCACTCTATTATTGGTTCATTGTTATATCTATGTGCCTCCTGTCCCGATATCATGCTAACTGTGTGCACGTGTGCATGATATCAAGAATCCCCCAAAGAGTGTCATCTTAAGGCTGTGAAAAGGATAGTGAGATACTTAATACATACACCAAATTTTGGCATTTGGTATCCTAGGAGGTATTCTTTTAATTTTGTTGGCTACTCCGATTCGGACTATGCCGGTGACAAGGTTGATAGAAAGTCCACTTCGGGTACTTGTAAATTTCTTGGTAGATCTCTTGTGTCTTGGTCCTCCAAGAAACAAAACTCGGTATCCTTCTCCACTACCGAAGCGGAATACATTGCCGCTGGTTCATGTTGTGCTCAATTACTTTGGATGACCCAAACTCTTAAATATTATGGGATATATGTGAAACATGTTCCATTGCTTTGCGACAATGAGAGTGTTATTAAGATTGCTCATAATCCCGTGCAACATTCTCGAACTAAGCATATTGAAGTTTTTCACCATTTCATTCGAGATCATGTTGCTAAGGGAGATATCAAACTTAAGCATGTTCGTACCGATAAGTAATTGGCGGATATATTCACCAAACCACTTGATGAGAAAGTGTTTTGCAGGTTGAGAGGTGAATTGAACATCATTGATGCTTCAAATATGGAGTAGAAACTCCATGTGGATGCATGCAAGGCATAAGCCTTACGTTCACTAATCCTTGATATTTCTCTTATGATGATGATCATATGTCTTGGAAATTCTTGTACTCTTGCATGCTATCTAACCCTCGTAGGTACTTGGGCAGACCCAACTCTATGAGATTGCAACTCAATCACATTCTAAGCAATCCCTACATCTCCAAGTCTATACGAAATGGTGGATGAAGACAAGGAAGCACGAATCTCTTCAATATATCCTTTGACAAACTCCCTATATCAAATTTCATTTGGTATCAAGATTCATGATTGTCACTTCGGATACACAAGTGCTCTTCCTTGCAAGAATAACCCATGTAGGAAGATGGACTTCAACTACAAGTGGTGCTCCCAACTCTTGATGATCTACATCAACTTGAGCACCGTACACAAGTTCAACTACATGACCAAGTTCAACACCAGCACCCAAGGTATGTCATTCCATCTTAGAGAAGCCTTACCCCAAGTCATGAGTCAAAGCAACTCAATAAGATGTGAATACATCAATATGCTTAAAGGAAAAATGGCAACCCCATTTTGAGCTTAAACGATGAGTATGACCTATGATCAAGTGTCCTCACTTGACTCCTAAGTCAATATACTCTAACATAGGTGACTTTGTCGCCAACCATTTCTATATGAAGGTCTCTGTTGTTTCTTTGTTCTCTTGCATTTGTCTCATGCATGGTAGTTCCCCTTTCAAAAAAACTTCATCTAGATCACTTTTTCTTTTCTCTGTTTTGTTTTCATTTCCCTTCTTCCAATTCATTGCAAATCCTTCAGTTAATTCCTTGCATATCCTTGTGAGATCTTAATTGCCTAAGTGAGCTGAGGTGACAAGTATTTTCTCTCTGGGTTGAACTCGGCCTCACTGGATTGATTACTTTGACTGAACCGAACCATCTCGGTGCCACCAAAAATAACAACTCGGTGCTACCGATGTTAATACTGAGATAAAAACGGTGTCACTTGCATTCTACATATTTGTCCCAACTCCACTCAATGAAACTTGTCCTCTACCAGCATCCTATACTACATGTTGCTTTGTAATGTGACTCAAGGACCAAACCTACTTGACTCATGCTCCAGAAGTCCCTTCTTGGAAATTGATGTCAAAGGGGGAGAGAGCACATCAAAGCTTATCACATATGAGAGAATGCAATCCTAAAGCTTCTCATGATGCTTCTTATTCTTAAGAGGAAAGTTATCTCACGTCTTCAAGAGGGGAAAGACATGACAACATGACTTGCTATGGTTATTTTCTTATTTGCTCTTATTTTCTTTCCCTATCTTCTCCCATTATCCAATATCAGATTCAGGGGGAGAAAGCTAAATCCTAAGTGAAGAAAATCCTTCTAATTCATTGCATATCTTTATTCTTGTGGACATGTCTATAACCAAATAGAGTACCTAGTACTCACTCTCTACATGTCATCCCAGTCTTGGTATTCTTGTGTTCTCCTGTTCTTGCTCTATCTAGTAGATGTTCTTGTGTTATCTAACCTTGTTTACCCAGGTACATCTCTTCCAAAGCTAGTTCAAGACCACAAGGTAAGTATATGTGTCACACTCATGTGCATGAAGAACTCTTGATGTGGTACATATTGTTTGCAAGAGAAATTCATGAACATGAAGGTATATTTTCACCATCTACACCATTTGCTCTGATGCATATAGCCAAGACACATGTAACTCATTGCTTTCTCTTTCATGTTTATGCATTCTCATACTCTTATGATCTATCATCACATGATCACATACATGTAGGCGGAGCTAATGCATGTTGCATGTCTTGCCAAAGCTTTACTTGCTATTTCCTTATATATTTATCTAAAGCTTTGATGTATGTTGTCATCAATTAGAAAAAAGGGGGAGAATGAAAGAACAAGTGCTCGTTGGGTGATTTTGGTAATTAATGTCAACATATCTCTTGTTGGACTAATATTTCTACATAGTATATTTCAGATAAGTTCAACATTTGCATGGACAAGAGGATGTGGAACCCCTTCAAGATGCTAAGGACATACATTGGAAAAAGCTCAAGACTCTACATTTTCATTTTAGTGATCCAAGATCACATTGAGTCCATAGGAAAGCCAATACTATTAAAAGGGGATGAGGTGTTGCTTAATGGCTTGCTTGCTCAAAGTGCTTAGTGACATGTTCCAAAACCCTCAACCACTTTCTCACATCCACATATGTCCTAAACCTAAAAGTCAAATTCGGCCCCACCGATTTGATCTATCCCGGGCCACTGAGTTCATCTGTTACAGCCACTGCCAAACCCTAGTCAGTTCGGTCTCACCGATGGGATCTCAGTCTCATCGAGATGGGCTTGCAAATTCTCTGTGATCTATTGCAACAATTTTGGTCTTACCAAGTTTGTTCAGTCGGTCCCACCGAGTTTGCTTGACCAATACTTAGTTTGCTTATTACCAAAATCTGTCCCACCGAGTTTGAGTAATCGATTAAACCGAGTTGAGGTTTTACCCTAACCCATGCACATCGGTCCCACCGAGTTGACATTATCGGTCCCACCGAAAACTCTAACGTTCACATTTTGACCTGAATCGGTCTGACCGAGTTTTACCATTCGGTCCCACCGAGTTTGGGAATCTGTGTGTAACAGCTAGATTTTGTGTGGGGGCTATATATACCCCTCAACACATTCTTCATTAATGAAGAGAGCCATCAGAATGTGCCTACACTTCCAGCATTTATTTTCTGAGAGAACCACCTACTCATGTGTTGAGACCAAGATATTCCATTCCAAGCACAAGAATCTTGATCTCTAACTTCCCCAAGTTGCTTTACACTCAAATCATCTTTCCACCATAGCCAAATCTGTGAGAGAGAGTTGAGTGTTGGGGAGACTATCATTTGAAGCACAATATAAAGGAGTTCATCATCAACACACCATCTATTACCTTTTGGAGAGTGGTGTCTCCTAGATTGATTAGGTGTCACTTGGGAGCCTCTATTAAGATTGTGGAGTTGAACCAAGGAGTTTTTAAGGGCAAGAAGATCGCCTACTTCATGAAGATCTACCCTAGTGAGGCAAGTCCTTCATGGGCGATGGCCATGGTGGGATAGACAAGATTGCTTCTTCGTGGACCCTTCATGGGTGGAGCCCTCCGTGGACTCGCGCAACCATTACCCTTCGTGGGTTGAAGTCTCCACCAACATGGATATACGATAGCACCACCTATCGGAACCACGCCAAAAATCTTCGTGTCTCCAATTGCGTTTGCACACTCCAATCCCATCCCTTTACTTTCTTGCAAATTGCATGCTTTAATTCCCGCTGCTCATATACTCTTTGCACGCTTGCTTGAATTGTATTGTGTATGCTTGAAATTGTGTTAATCTACCACCTCAACTTGAGAAGCTTAAAAATTGTCACCTTTATTTGTTGCGGGTCTAATCACCCCACCCCCCTCCTCTAGACACCTCTTCTCAATCCTTTCAATTGCGGTACATGCTTCATCTTAGGATCAACATTTAGGCAGTGCTCAGCGAGTTCTCTCAGTACACTAGGCAGTCAAAAGGCTTCCATGAAAAGACGTCCCTCTTCTCACGAATGAACTCGATGAGCGCGCTTTCCCATTTAGGATCCATGTTTGCCAAAATGGTGAACTGCTGGGATGACTCACTAGGGGTGAAATCAACCTGCTTGGTATCTCTGCACGACTTGAATTTGAGCAGGGGATCCGACTCAGTAGTTGGATTTTTTAGGGAAGTCATATTAGCCGGGTCAACATTATCTTTGTAAAATTTCAACTCCTCGGCTGCAAAGGACGACTTTGAGCATGCTGCATCCCCTTCTCACATTCAAGAGAAATTTTTTGTCTCCCTTGACTGTGATAGTTCCTTCAGGCCTAGCATCTTTAGCTTCAGATAAACATAGCAAGGATGAGCCATGAACTGGGCATAAGCTGACCGTCCAAATAGAGCGTGTTAAGTAGTCTTAATTTTAACCAACTCAAACATCAGAAACTCACATCTGAAGTTGAATTATGTGCCAAAGGCGACTTCTAGAGAGATCTTTCCAATAGGATATACCGACTTGCCGGGAACGATACCGTGGAAGACTGTGGAGGATGACTTCAACTGCTTCTCTGACAGATTCATCCGCTTGAAAGCATCATAGTAGAGTATATTTATGCAACTCCCTCCGTCCATGAGTACTTCGGTTAACTTGTAACCGCCGACTTGGGGGGAAACCACTAAAGTGAGACTTCCGAGATTATCAACCCGGGGAGGATGATCCTCTCTACTCCATGTGACCAGCTGCTTGGACCAGTTTAAGTATGCTGGGACTATCGGCTCAACTACATTGACTGCATGCATCTATAGCTTCTGATCAAGTTTGCAAGTGTTGGTTATGAAGACATGATATTGCCGACTGTTTAACTTCTTGGGGTTGCTCTGAAACCCGGACATATTTCCCTGATTTTGATTTCCCTATCCAGCTCATTGCACCATTGTTGCCAACCCCTTGGAACCCGGCGTCTTGACCACCTAACCCTCGAAACTCGTGGCCGAAGAAGTTACCTTGTAAGCCAGTACCTTGTAAGTTGGCCCCTAAATCACCGGCTCCAGGATGTCCCGCCTGTCCACCTTCGCCGCCACCATTGTGATGATTTTGGAAATCTTGATTTTTAAATTCCTACATGATAGAGCAGTTTTCCCAGGAATGACTGGTTGGCTTGCCATTCATGCCGTGTTTCGGACACGGGCCTTTGAGAGCTTCCTCATAGTTAAGCGGACGATGACCCGAATAACGCTTGCTAGAATTACCATTCTAATACTGATTCCTGAAACCAGTATTCGTATTGGCGACGAAATCTGAACCTCCTTCAGCGCTCTTGTGCTTGTTGTTATTGTTACCATGGTTGTTTCCATGGCCATTCTGCTGGTGACCCTTACCGCCACAATTTTTCTTGCCTTTGCCAGACTTCTCGTCATATAAAGCTGGATCGTTAGTGTTATCTGACTCGACATATCTGGTGAGGATATCCATGAGGTCTCCCATGTCCTTGACTTTCCTTTTCATGCATCCAAGCTTCTGAACCAAAGGCTGGAAACAACAACTTTTTTCCAAGATGAGGACAGCTTGCGGAGCCGTGATGCTATCTGAGGAGTGAGTAATCTCTGATGTCCAACATGACCAATGATGAGCTGACTCATCATCCCTTTGGCACTGTTCCAAATCAACAATTGTGGTTGGACGCTTCCGGGTTCCCTAGAAGTTCTTGATGAAGCACTCCTTCAGTTCCTAGCAAGGGTTGATGGAGTTTGAGGGCAAATTTTTCAGCCATGTACGTGTTGGACCTTCAAGCATCGTTCTCAAATATCGAGCACACACAGCGTCGCTGACCTCCGTTATATCCATGGATAGCTCGTAGCTCTCGATCCACTCTGCAAGTTTCTAGATCAGATGTGTAATAGAGACCTTACTAGGACGCTTGAAGTCCCGCGGCATACGCTCATTCCACAAAACTGGACCTAAGAAAGGCATTTCAATAGTCCTGCTTGTTATCCCGGTGCTCCGTAAGGCTGGCTGGGTTGAGGCGGGTGGGGGTTGTATGATAGGTTGAGCATATGCTACTCCTATGTTAGCTGCGCATGTCCCTCACTACGCACAAGCAACGTCAACAATGGCATGTGCATCGGAGACTACCGGCTGTGGCTGGTACGGGTGGCTACTGTGCCCTCTAGCATTGTTCATTGCCGGAAACTGCCGGTCACTCGACATGCCGGCTTCTACTATGACTTTGATGAGGAGTAGAATGAAGCCTATGCTGACTACAAGAGTAGTTTGCCTGCTGTGTAACTACTGTTTTTAGCATTGCAATGGTGTTTCTAGACTCCCTCTCCACCGGGCTATCTCCATTGATCGAGATCGCCGCAAGATTATGTGTTGCTGCCAACACATTATCAACCAGGTTTGAGTAATGACTAATCAGTGTCTGGAAGCACCTCAGCTGATTTTGGATCATCTGTTGTTGCACCAATGGCTGCTGCTAATGAACAGGTGGTTGCAATTGACCCGTGTTTGGGAACCTGCTGAGTAATTGGGGTATGAAAGGTCCTGTGCCGGGTGGGCCAGTGCCGACTCCTTGGGCTGTCGGTACTGTCAAATCGCGCTGTGTCTCAAACAATCGCACTGGCTCGATACTTGTTGGAAGCCGGCTTTGATGGCTCCTCTTGGGAACTGCAGATGACTCATTCTGACAGAAACTAAGGTGAAATGCTTCTTCTTCCAAACACCTAGTTTCGCTAAGGATGTGAGCATGTGCCTCTACCATGCGTGCATTCTCTGCGTGGATACCCTCCTAGATCTTGGTCATCTGCTCCCGACACTTTATCATTTTTGTGTTGCGCTTAGCCATGTTCTTCGGAATCACCGGATTTGCCATGGCCATGAGTGTGCCAAGAGTGATCATTAAATCTGAGAGTGCCTGGGCGCCTGTTTTCTAAGAGCCGACATGAGAAGAAGTCTCCGCCCGCCGCAAATTCTAACCCGACACATTATCTGTCGGGTTGAGGTTCGTGGATGGATCTGTAATCGGGTGTCCATTCTCAGTATATTGGGGCTGACTCTGATTTCCTACGAGTTTGAATATATTCAGTTGATGTTTAGCTTGTTGTACTTCACATGCCTTTCGATATACTTACGCAGGACAACATTGGGTATGACTGTTGCTTACCATTGAGGTTAGTTTCATCCAATGGCTTATACCCCTTCCACCCCATAATATAAGATGTTAATTGATGTGGCTTGAGACTGCGGTGGTATTTCCTCAAAGAGGAAGGGATGATGTAGGATAGCTATGGTAAGTATTTCCCTCAGTTGTGAAACCAAGGTATCAATCCAGTAGGAGAACCAAGCAACACTATGTAAATGGTACCTGCGCATAAAGAACAAATACTTATAGCCCCATGCGTAAGATGGGTTGTCAATCCCTCCTCGGTAAAAAGATAGATAAATTTGTATGAGATTGGATAAATAGATCTGAATAGAACACAAAATAAAATAAGTAAAGAAAAAGTGCAACAAGGTATTTTTGGGTTTTTGGAATAATTGATCTGAAAACAAATATGATAAAAGATAGATCAGAAAGCAATATGATAAAAGATACACCCGGGGCCATAGATTTCACTAGTGGCTTCTCTCGAGAAAATAACATACGGTGGTAAACAAATTACTGTTGGGCAATTGATAGAAGAATAAATAATTATGACGATATCCAAGGCAATGATCATGAATATAGGTATCACCTCCAAGATTAGTAGACCGGCTCCCGCCTACATCTACTACTATTATCCACATATTGACTGCTATCCAGCATGTATCTACTATATTAAGTTTATGGAGAAACAGAGTAATGCAATAAGAATGATGACATGATGTAGACAAGATCTATTCATGTAGGAATACACCCCATCTTTTTATCCTTAATAGCAACAATACATGCGTGCCTCGCTACCCCTCCTATCACTGGGTGAGGACACTGCAACATAGAACCCATCACAAAGCACCTCTTCCCATTGCAAGAAAAATCAATCAAGTTGGCCTAACTAAACCAAAGATTCGGAGAAAAAATACGAGGCTATAAATAATCATGGATATAAGAGATCAAAGAAGACTCAAATAAGATTAATGGATATAGATCTGATCATAAACTCGAACTTCATCGGATCCCAACAAACACACCGCAAAAATTCATTACATCAAATAGATCTCGAAGCGACCATTGTATTGAGAATCAAAAAGAGAGAACAAGCCATCTAGCTACTGCCTACGGACCTGTAGGTCTATGGTGAACTATTCACGCATCATTGGACGAGCACCAATGAGGATGATGAACCCCTCCGTGATCGTGTTCCCCTCCGGCAAGGTGTCAGAATAGGGCTCTAGATTGGATCTCGTGGTTCTGGAACTTGCGGTAGCTGGAATTGTGTTTCGTCGACCCGCCCCCCCAGGGTTTCTGGAATATTTGGGTATTTATAGAGCAGAGATGCGGTGGAGGAGACCCCGTGGGCCCCATAACCCATTGATGTGGAATGATGCCTAACATGTTCATCACATATTATTTTCTTTTGTAGCATGGATATTTGGACTTTTAGATGGTTCAAACAATAGTCTATATTTGACATGGAGACTTCAATACTCAAGCATATCAACAAGCAACCATGTCTTTCAAAATAACAACACTAAAGAAAGCTATCCCTTGCCCATCATGCTCAATCATCGATCCATTCACAAAACACACTCGAATATTAGCTACATCCAATGCTCAAGTATGATCATAGTGCTCCCTAGTTGGTGCTTTATAAGAGAAGACGGAGACTCAAAATAAAAATAAAAATTGCAAAAAAAGTAAATGGATAGGCCCTTCGGAGAGGGAAGCAGAGATTTGTAGACGTACCAGAGCTCAAAGCTCAAATTGAGAGATAATATTTTTTGAGAGGCATGCTTTTCCTGTTAACAAAAACGACCGAGTAGTTCTCAATACTTTCCATGCTAGATACATCATAAGAGGTTCCCAACATAAAATAAAGTTTATTCCTTTTTCCACCATTGTTTCACAATCCATGGCTACCTGTGTCCACGGGTGCCTTCCATACCAACACCTTCAAAGGAATTTATTATTTGACAACATAAAGTAAATTTCTTTTTCATTTCGGGACTGGGCATCCCTATTACCGCCATATTCTCGTGCAATAACAAGTGAATAAATACTCACCTTGAGAATAACACATCTAGCATGGAAAAATATTGGCCACCCCCAGCCGCTTCATGAGCGGTACGAGCACACAAAAAGGAAATTCATTTTGAAAATTAGAGTTGGCACATACAAATTTACTTAGAACGGCACGGAAATACCGCATATAGGTAGGTATGGTGGACTCATATGGCAAAACTGGGTTTAATGATTTTGGATGCACAAGTAGTATTTATACTTAGTACAAATGGAGGCTAGCAAATAGATTGAGAAGCAACCAACCAAGAAACAAACATTCACATAAACGAGCATTAAGCATAACTAACACCGAATAATGCACCATAAGTAGGATATAATTTCATTGCACAACTATTGACTTTCGTGCTTGCATAGGGAATCACAAACCTTAACACCAATATTCTTACTAAAGCATAATTACTCACCAACATGGCTCACATATTACAATCATCATATCTCAAAACTATTACAATGAATCAAGTTTATTTTGTCCAATGATCTTCAAGAAAGTTTTTATTATATCTCTCTTGAATATCTATCACATTTGGACTAATTTCATATGTTGCAATTGCTTTTGATAAGCTCAAACAAATTTAAGTGAAGAACATGAGCATAAAAAAATTCAACTCTCAAAATAATATACGTGAAGCATGAGAGAATTTCTTCAAAAGTTTTACTAACTCTAAAATAAATCTAAGTGAAGCATGATATTATTTCTTCAAAAATATTAAAGCACACCATGCTCAAAAAGATATAAGTGAAGCACTAGAGCAATTCCATAGCTCAAAATAATTTAAGTGAAGCACATAAAGCAATTCTAACAAATCATAGCATAATTTTGATTCACTCAAATAGGTGTGTCCAGGAAGCATAATTGTGCCAAACTAAAAAGCAAAACAAGCAAAGACTCATATAATACAAGACGCTCCAAGAAAAACTCATGATATGTGACGAACAAAAATATAGCTCCAAGTAAAATTACCGATGGTTGTTAGAAGAAAGAGGGAAGACATCCCCAAGATTAGTTGCTTGGTTCTCCTTTAATGTTAACTTGGGGTGCCATGGGCATCCCCAAGCTTAGGCTCTTTTCGCTCCTTATTCCTTCAGCCATCGTGATCTCACCCAGAACTTGAAAACTTCAATCACACAAAACTTAACAAAACCTTTGTGAGATCCATTAGTATAATAAAGCAAATCACTACTCTAAGTACTGTTGCAAACCCATTCATATTTTATTATTGCATTATACCTACTGTATTCTAACTTTACCATGGCTTATAACCTTTGATACGTCTCCAACGTATCTATAATTTTTCATTGCTCCATGATACTTTATCTACTGTTTGGGACTATATTGGGCTTTATTTTCCACTTTTATATTATTATTGGGACTAACCTATTAACCGGAGGCCCAGCCCAGAATTGCTGTTTTTTTGCCTTTTTCGGTATTTCGAAGAAACAAAATATCAAATGGAGTCCAAACGGAATGAAACCTTCGGGAACGTGATTTTCTCATCAGATAAGACCCAGGAGACTTGGACCCTCCATGAAGAAAGCCACGAGGCTGTCACGGGGGTGGAGGGCGCCCCCCCGGGAGCGCCCCCCTACCTCATGGGCCCCTCGAAGCTCCACCGATGTACTCCTTCCTCCTATATATACCTATGTATCCCCAAACAATCAGAACAGGAGCCAAAAACCTAATTCCACCGCCGCAACCTTCTGTATCAACGAGATCCCATCTTGGGGCCTGTTCCGGAGCTCCGCCGGAGGGGGCATCCACCACGGAGGGCTTCTACATCATCACCATAGCCCCTTTGATGAAGTGTGAGTAGTTTACTTCAGACCTTCGGGTCCATAGCTAGATGGCTTCTTCTCTCTTTTTGGATCTCAATACAATGTTCCCCCCCTCTCTTGTGGAGATCTATTCAATGTAATCTTATTTTTGCCGTGTGTTTGTTGAGACCGATGAATTGTGGGTTTATGATCCAGTATTACTATGGAAAATATTTGATTCTTCTCTGAATTCTTTTATGTATGATTGAGTTATCTTTGCAAGTCTCTTTGAATTATCCTTTTTGGTTTGGCCAACTAGACTGGTAGTTCTTGCAATGGGAGAAGTGCTTAGCTTTGGGTTCAATCTTGCAGTGTCCTTACCTAGTGACAGAATGGGCGGCAAGGCACGTATTGTATTGTTGCCATCAAGGATAACAAGATGGGGGTTTTTATCATATTGCATGAATTTATCCCTCTACATCATGTCATCTTGCTTAAGGCGTTACTCTGTTTTTACTTAATACTCTAGATGCATGCTGGATAGCGGTTGATGAGTGGAGTAATAGTAGTAGAAGCAGAATCATTTCGATCTACTTGTCTTGGACGTGATGCCTATATACATGATCATTGCCTAGATATACTCATAACTATGCTCAATTTTGTCAATTGCTCAACAGTAATTTGTTCACCCACAGTAGAATACTTATGCTCTTGAGAGAAGCCACTAGTGAAACCTATCGCCCCCGGGTCTATTCTCATCATATCAATCTCTATCACTTTATTTATTTGCTTTGTTTTTACTTTGCCTTTTACTTTTTACTTTGCATCTATCTATCAAAATACCAAAAATATTATTTATCATCTCTATCAAATCTCACTATCGTAAGTGACCGTGAAGGGATTGACAACCCCTAATCACGTTGGTTGCGAGTTGCTATCGTTTTGTGTAGGTACGAGGGACTTGTGCGTGGTCTCCTATTGGATTGATACCTTGGTTCTCAAAAATTGAGGGAAATACTTACGCTACTTTGCTGCATCATCCTCTCCTCTTCGGGGAAATCCAACACAGTGCTCAAGAGGTAGCAATAAGAATTTCTGGTGCCGTTGCCGGGGAGGCTCACGCAAGCAAGTCAACCATACCAAGTACACATCGCAATCCCTATCTCTCGCATTACATTATTTGCCATTTGCCTCTCGTTTTCCTCCCCCCCCACTTCACCCTTGTCGTTTTATTCGCCCTCTCTTTCCCAATCTCCTCCTCTCTTTCCCGTTTGCCTTTTTTTCGTTGCCTTTCTGTTTGCTTGTGTGTTGGACTACTTGTTGCCATGGCGCAAGATAATACCAAATTGTGTGATTTTTCGAATTCCAATAATAATGATTTCCTTAGTACTCCGATTGCTCTTATTAATAATGATGAGTCTTGTGAAATCAATACCGCTTTGCTGAATCTTGTTATGAAAGATCAATTCGTCGGCCTTCCTAGTGAAGATGCCGCTACTCATCTAAACAATTTTGTTGATTTATGTGATATGCAAAAGAAGAAAGATACGGAAAACAATATTGTCAAATTGAAGTTATTTCCGTTTTCACTTAGAGATCGTGCTAAAGTTTGGTTTTCATCTTTGCCTAAAAATAGTATTGATTCTTGGAACAAGTGCAAAGATGCTTTTATCTCTTAAGTATTTTCCTCACGCTAAGATTATCACTCTTAGGAACGATATCATGAATTTTAAACAACTTGATCATGAGCATGTTTCCCAATCTTGGGAAAGAATGAAATTAATGCTTCGCAATTGCCCTACTCATGGTTTGAATTTATGGATGATCATACAAATTTTTTATGCCAGATTGAATTTTGCTTCTAGAAATCTTTTAGATTCGGCCACGGGAGGCACTTTTATGGAAATTACGTTAGGAGATGCTACCAAATTGCTTGATAATATTATGGCTAATTATTCTCAATGGCACACCGAAAGATCTTCTAGTAAAAAAGTGCATGTTATAGAAAAAATCAATGTTTTGAGTGAAAAGATGGACGAACTTATGAAGATGTTTGCTCCTAAAAATACTCCTCTTGATCCCAATGATATGCCTTTGTCTACTTTGCTTGAGAATAATGAATCTATGGATGTGAATTTTGTTGGTAGGAATAGTTTTGGAAACAACGCTTATAGAGGGAATTTTAATCCTAGGCCTTATCCTAGTAATCCTTCTAATAATTATGGAAATTCCTACAACAATTCTTATGGAAATTTTAATAAGAAGCCCTCTGAATTTGAGAGTAGTGTTAAAGAGTTTATGAATTCACAAAAGAATTTTAATGCTTTGCATGAAGAGAAATTGCTTAAGGTTGATGATTTGGCTAGGAACGTTGATAGAATTTCTCTTGAAATTGATTCTTTAAAGCATAGATCTATTCCTCCTAAGCATTATATCAATGAGTCTCTCAAATCCATGAGAATTTCCATTGATGAGTGCAAGGAAAGAACCACTAGGATGCGTGCTTCCAAAGATGCCTTTATTAAAGCGTGTTCTTCCAATTCCTATGAAAATCAAGATGAAGATCTAAAAGTTATTGATGTGTCCCCCATTAAATCTTTGTTTTGCAATATGAATCTTGATGAAACTGAATATGATTTTCCTTTACCTAGAAGGCGTTCTCAGAATTCGGAGTTTCTAGATCTTGATGATGAAATTGATGAAAGTGGGATTGAAAGAAATAAAAACTTAGATGTTGCTAAACCCACTATTTTGGATCTCAAGGAATTTAATTATGAAAATTGCTCTTTGATTGGTTGTATTTCCTTGTTGCAATCCGTGCTAGATTCTCCTCATGCTTATATTCAAAATAAGGCCTTTGCCAAACACATTGTTGATGCCTTGATGCCATCTTATGAAAAAAAACTTGAGTTGAAAGTTTCTATCCCTAGAAAACTCTATGATGAGTGGGAACCTACTATTAAAAATAAAATTAAAGATTATGAGTTTCATGCTTTGTGTGATTTGGGTGCCAGTGTCTCTAATATTCCCAAAACTTTGTGTGATTTGCTAGATTTCCGTGATTTTGATGATTGCTCTCTAAACTTGCATCTTGCGGATTTCACTATTAAAAAGCCTATGGGAAGAATTAATGATGTTCTTATTGTTGAAAATAGTAATTATGTGCCCGTAGGTTTTATCGTTCTTGATATAGATTGCAATCCTTCATGTCCTATTATTCTTGGTAGACCTTTCCTTAGAACGATTGGTGCAATTATTGATATGAAGGAAGGGAATATTAGATTCCAATTTCCCTTAAATAAGGGCATGGAACACCTCCCTAGAAAGAAAATAAAATTACCATATGAATCTATCATGAGAGCCACTTATGGATTGCCTACCAAAGATGGCAATACCTAGATCTATCCTTGCTTTTATGCCTAGCTAGGGGCATTAAACGATAGCGCTTGTTAGGAGGCAACCCAATTTTATTTTGTGTTTTTTTGTTTTTGCTTCTGTTTAGGAATAAATAATCCATCTACCTTCTGTTTGGATGTGGTTTTATGTTTTAATTAGTGTTTGTGCCAAGTAGAACCTATAGGATAACCTACGATGATAGTTGATTTGATTCTGCTGAAAAACAGAAACTTTGCGCGCACGAATATAGTTATGTTAAACCACAGGAACGTGCTTTTGCGTTGATTCTTTTTGCTGCTGTTCAATAAACAAATTGTACAGGACTTCCTATTTTGGTAGAAGTTTTAGAGTTCCAGAAGTTTGCGTTAGTTACAGATTGCTACAGACTATTCTGTTTTTGACAGATTCTGTTTTACGTGTGTTGTTTTCTTATTTTGATGAATCTATGGATAATAAAATTGTTTATAATCCATAGAGAAGTTGGAATACAGTAGTTTTAAAACCAATATAAATAAAGAATGAGTTCATTACAGTACCTTGAAGTAGTCTTTTGTTTACTTTCTCTAACGGAGCTCACGAGATTTCTGTTGAGTTTTGTGTTGTGAAGTTTTCAAGTTTTGGGTGAATTCTTTTGATGGATTATGGAACAAGGAGTGGAAAGAGCCTAAGCTTGGGGATGCCCATGGAACCCCCAAGATAATCCAAGGACACCAAAAAGTAAAAGCTTAGGGATGCCTCGGAAGGCATTCCCTCTTTCATCCACTTCCATCGGTAATTTACTTGGAGCTATATTTTTATTCACCACATGATATGTGTTTTGCTTGGAGCGTCTTGTATTATTTGTGTCTTTTCTTGTTAGTCTACCACAATCATCCTTGCTGTACACACCTTTTGAGAGAGCCATACATGATTTGGAATTTGTTAGAATACTCTATGTGCTTCACTTATATCTTTTGAGCTTGATAGTTTTGCTCATAGTGCTTCACTTATATCTTTTGAGCGTGATAATTTTTGCTCTAGTTCTTCACTTATATCTTTTAGAGCACGGTGGTGGATTTGTTTTAAAGAAACTATTGATCTCTCATGCTTCACTTAGATTATTTTGAGAGTCGTTAATACCATGGTAATTTGCTTAATGTTAATATACTTGGTATTCAAGATATGTGAACCTTTCTTTTGAGTGAATTGAATACTAAGATAAGTTTGATGCTTGTTAATTGTTTTGAGATATGGAGGTGATAATATCGAAGTCGTGTTAGTTGGGTGATTATGAATTTGAGAAATACTTGTGTTGAAGTTTGCAAGTCCCGTAGCATGCACGTATGGTTAAAGTTGTGTAGCAAATTTGAAACATGAAGTGTACCTGGCTTGTGCATCCTTATGAATGGCGGTCGGGGACGAGCGATGGTCTTTTCCTACCAATCTATCCCCCTAGGAGCATGCACGTAGTACTTGATTTTTGATGACTTCTAAATTTTTGCAATAAGTATATGAGTTCTTTTGACTAATGTTGACTCCATGGATTATACGCACTCTCACCTTTCTGCCTTTGCTAGCCTCTTCGGTACCGTGCATTGCCCTTTCTCACCTTGAGAGTTGGTGCAAACTTCGCCGGTGCATCCAAACCCCGTGATACGATATGCTCTATCACACATAAACCTCCTTGTATCTTCCTCAAAACAGACACCATACCTACCTATTATGGCATTTCCATAGTCATTCCGAGATATATTGCCATGCAACTTCCACCATCATCATCATGACATACATTACTTTTGTCATATAGCCATTGCATGATCATGTAGTTGACATCGTATTTGTGGCAAAGCCACCATGCATTATTTTCCATACATGTCACTCTTGATTCATTGCACCATCCCGGTACACCGCCGGAGGCATTCATATAGAGTCATATCTTGTTCTAAGTTTCGAGTTGTAATCCTTATGTTGTAATCAATAGAAGTGTGATGATCATCATTATTAGAGCATTGCCCAAATAAAAAAAGAAAAAGAGAGAAAGGCCCAAATAAAAAAAGGCCCAAAAAAGGGCAATGCTACTATCTCTTTTTTTCCACACTTGTGCTTCAAAGTAGCACCTTGTTCTTCATGTAGTGAGTCTCATATATATTGTGCTTCAAAGTAGCACCTTGTTCCTCATGTAGTGAGTCTCATAAGTTGTCTTTTTATACTAGTGGGAATTTTTCATTATAGAACTTGGCTTGTATATTCCTACGATGGGCTTCCTCAAATGCCCTAGGTCTTCATGAGCAAGCAAGTTGGATGCACACCCACTAGTTTTCTTTTGTTGAGCATTCATAGCTCTAGTGCATCCGTTGCATGGCAATCCCTACTCCTCATGTTGACATCAATTGATGGGCATCTCCATAGCCCATTGATTAGCCTCGTCAATGTGAGACTTTCACCTTTTTTGTCTTCTCCACACAATCCCCATCATCATATTCTATTCCACCCATAGTGCTATATCCATGGCTCATGCTCATGTATTGCATGAAGGTTGAAAAAGTTTGAGATTATTTAAGTATGAAACAATGGCTTGGCTTGTCATCGGGGTATAGAAGTTGGGAACATCTTTGTGTGACAAAAATGAAGCATAGCCTAACTATATGATTTTGTAGGGATGAACTTTCTTTTGCCATGTTATTTTGAGAAGACATGATTGCTTTGATTAGTATGCTTGAAGTATTATTATTTTTGTGTCAACACGAACTTTTGTATTGAATCTTTCGGACCTGAATATTCATATCACAATTAAGAAGATTTACATTGAAATCATGCCAAGTATCACTCCGCATCAAAAATCCTTTTTATCATTTACCTACTCGAGGACGAGCAGGAATTAAGCTTGGGGATGCCTGATACGTCTCCAACGTATCTATAATTTTTGATTGCTCCATGCTACTTTATCTACTGTTTTGGATTATATTGGGTTTTATTTTCCACTTTTATATTATTTTTTGGACTAACCTATTATCCGGAGGCCCAGCCCAGAATTGCTGTTTTTTGCCTTTTTTAGTATTTCGAAGAAACAGAATATCAAACGGAGTCCAAACGGAATGAAACCTTCGGGACCGTGATTTTCTCATCAGATAAGACCCAGGAGACTTGGACCCTCTGTCAAGAAAGCCACGAGGCGGTCACGAGGGTGGAGGGCGCCCCCCTGGGCGCGCCCCCCCTACCTCGTGGGCCCCTCGAAGCTCCACCGACGTACTCCTTCCTCCTATATATACCTACGTATCCCCAAACGATCAGAACATGAGCCAAAAACCTAATTCCACCGCCGCAACCTTCTGTATCCACGAGATCCCATCTTGGGGCCTGTTCCGGAGCTCCGCCGGAGGGGGCATCCACCACGGAGGGCTTCTACATCATCATCATAGCCCCTTTGATGAAGTGTGAGTAGTTTACTTCAGACCTTCGGGTCCATAGCTAGTAGCTAGATGGCTTCTTCTCTCTTTTTGGATCTCAATACAATGTTCTCCCCCTCTCTTGTGGAGATCTATTCGATGTAATCTTGTTTTTGCGGTGTGTTTGTTGAGACCGATGAATTGTGGGTTTATGATCATGTTATTTTGCAAGTCTCTTCGAATTATCCTTTTTGGTTTGGACAACTAGATTAGTAGCTCTTGCAATGGGAGAAGTGCTTAGCTTTGGGTTCAATCTTGCGGTGTCCTTACCCAGTGACAGAAGGGGCAGCAAGGCACATATTGTATTGTTGCCATCGAGGATAACAAGATGGGGTTTTTATCATATTGCATGAATTTATCCATCTACATCATGTCATCTTGCTTAAGGCGTTACTCTGTTTTTACTTAATACTCTAGATGCATGTTGGATAGCGGTCGATGAGTGGAGTAATAGTAGTAGATGCAGAATCGTTTCGATCTACTTGTCTTGGACGTGATGCCTATATACATGATCATTGCCTAGATATACTCATAACTATGCTTAATTCTGTCAATTGCTCAACAGTAATTTGTTCACCCACCGTAGAATACTTATGCTCTTGAGAGAAGCCACTAGTGAAACCTATGGCCCTCGGGTCTATTCTCATCATATCAATCTCTATCACTTTATTTACTTGCTTTGTTTTTACTTTGCCTTTTACTTTTTACTTTGCATCTATCTATCAAAAATACCAAAAATATTATTTATCATCTCTATCAGATCTCACTATCGTAAGTGACCGTGAAGGGATTGACAACCCCTAATCGCGTTGGTTGCGAGTTGCTATCGTTTTGTGTAGGTATGTGGGACTTGTGTGTGGTCTCCTACTGGATTGATACCTTGGTTCTCAAAAACTGAGGGAAATACTTACGCTACTTTGCTGCATCATCCTCTCCTCTTCGGGGAAATCCAACGCAGTGCTCAAGAGGTAGCACCCTTCAATACAATCAATAGATTCATCAAAATAAGCACACATTGCAAATAAAACAGATGTAATGTTTGGGATTTGTTATATATCGCAAACGGTTGTCTTATGACTCACGTTTGGTATAGATTCGGGCATCACATACGCTTCATTCCACCAAACGTATGCAGTCTTCCACCCCATCGCTGGCAATTTTTTGGGTCGTGTGGGATGGACCCCCTACCGCCCACACATGCAACGCAACAGTTTAAAACTATGTCGCAGAAAGGGGGTAAAACCGTTTGTATAGGACGTCGCTGCACCAGTGTGGGCGAGGCTTGTGTTCACTACACCGATATGGTGTTGGAAGAGCAGAAGGCCTTGTTCCGGAAGGCGCAGGCCTACCAGGTACAACCTTTGCCTCCTCGATGAGCACCGACATGCAGAGGAGCAACTCGCCACCGGCACGGCCATCGTGCTGGAAGTGGACGTGGCCATGCAGGAGGCGCTAGATGCTCGACTCCTATGACTCCTCACGCGAGATCCGTTGCGACCACTAGCGATATCGCCTCCTTCATGCAGATTTAAAAGCCGCCTTCAAGGAGATTGACGAGGCGGCGAATGAAAGTGTACAACAAGAGCGAGGATGAGAACGACGTCGTCAACCCCGCTAGGTGTTGGGGAACGTTGCAGAAAATTAAAAAAATTTCTACGGTTTCACCAAGATCCATCTATGAGTTCATCTAAGCAACGAGTCTAGGGAGAGAGTTTGCATCTAGATACCACTTGTAGATTGCGTGCGGAAGCTTGCAAGGTGATGATGTAGTCGTACTCGACGTGATCCAAATCACCGATGACCAGCGCCGAACGGACGGCACCTCCACGTTCAACACACATACGGGACGGGAGACGTCTCCTCCTTCTTGATCCAGCAAGGGGGAAGGAGAGGTTGATGAAGATCCAGCAGCACGACGGAGTGGTGGTGGATGCAGGGCGTCACAGCAGCAGGGCTTCGCCGAGACTACGAGGGAGAGATGTAACGGGGGGAGGTGGAGGCGCCAGGGGCTGGTGTATGAAGTCCCTCCTCTCCCCCACTATATATAGGGGTGCCAAAGGGGGGGCGCCGGCCCTAGTAGATGAGATCTACTAGGGGGGGCGGCGGCCTAGGGGAGGTTTCCCTCCCCCCCAAGGCACCTAGGGGTGCCTTCCACCACTAGGACTCCTCCTAGGGGAAAACCCTAGGCGCATGGGCCTATAGGGGCTGGTGCCCTTGGCCCATGATGGCCAAGGCGCACCCCCTACAGCCCATGTGGCCCCCCGGGACAGGTGGCCCCACCCGGTGGACCCCCGGGACCCTTCCGGTGGTCCCGGTACAATACCGATAACCCTGAAACTTGTCCCGATGCCCGAAATAGCACTTCCTATATATAATTCTTTACCTCCGGACCATTCTGGAACTCCTCGTGACGTCCGGGATCTCATCCGGGACTCCGAACAACATTCGGGTTTCTGCATATACATATCTTCATAACCCTAGCGTCACCGAACCTTAAGTGTGTAGACCCTACGGGTTCGGGAGACATGCAGACATGACCGAGACGCTCTCAGTCAATAACCATCATCGGGATCTGGATACCCATGATGGCTCCCACATGCTCCTCGATGTTGTCATCGGATGAACCACGATGTCGAGGATTCGATCAAACCCTGTATGCAATTCCCTTTGTCAATCGGTACGTTACTTGCCCGAGACTCGATCGTCGGTATCCCAATACCTTGTTCAGTCTCGTTACCGGCAAGTCACTTTACTCGTACCGTAATGCATGATCCTGTGTCCAACACCTTGGTCACATTGAGCTCATTATGATGATGCATTACCGAGTGGGCCCAGAGATACCTCTCCGTCATACGGAGTGACAAATCCCAGTCTCGATCCGTGTCAACCCAACAGCTACTTTCGGAGATACCTGTAATGCACCTTTATAGTCACCCAGTTACGTTGTGACGTTTGATACACCCAAGGCATTCTTACGGTATCCGGGAGTTACACGATCTCATGGTCGAAGGAAGAGATACTTGACACTTGCAAAGCTCTAGCAAAACGAACTACACGATCTTTTATGCTATGCTTAGGATTGGGTCTTGTCCATCACATCATTCTCCTAATGATGTGATCCCGTTATCAACGACATCCAATGTCCATAGTCAGGAAACCATGACTATCTGTTGATCACAACGAGCTGGTCAACTAGAGGCTTACCAGGGACATAGTGTGGTCTAAGTATTCACACGTGTATTACGATTTCCGGATAATACAGTTATAGCATGAATAAAAGACAATTATCATGAACAATGAAATATAATAATACTTTTATTATTGCCTCTAGGGCATATTTCCAACAGTCTCCCACTTGCACTAGAGTCACCAATCTAGTTACATTGTGATGAATCGAACACCCATAGAGTTCTGGTGTTGATCATGTTTTGCACGCGAGAGAGGTTTAGTCAGCGGATCTGCGACATTCAGATCCGTGTGCACTTTGCAAATCTCTATGTCTCCATCTTGAACATTTTCACGGATGGAGTTGAAACGACGCTTGATGTGCCTGGTCTTCTTGTGAAACCTGGGCTCCTTTGCGAGGGCAATAGCTCCAGTGTTGTCACAGAAGAGTTTGATCGGCCCCGACGCATTGGGTATGACTCCTAGGTCGGTGATGAACTCCTTCACCCAAATCGCTTCATGTGCTGCCTCCGAGGCTGCCATGTACTCCGCTTCACACGTAGATCCCGCCACGACGCTCTGCTTGCAGCTGCACCAGCTTACTGCTCCACCATTCAACATATACACGTATCCGGTTTGTGACTTAGAGTCATCCAGATCTGAGTCGAAGCTAGCGTCGACATAACCCTTTACGACGAGCTCTTCGTCTCCTCCATAAACGAGAAACATGTCCTTTGTCCTTTTCAGGTACTTCAGGATATTCTTGACTGCTGTCCAGTGTTCCTTGCCGGGATTACTTTGGTATCTTGCTACCAAACTTACGGCAAGGTTTACATCGGGTCTGGTACACAGCATGGCATACATAATAGATCCTATGGCTGAAGCATAGGGGATGACACTCATCTCTTCTTTATCTTTTGCCGTGGTCGGTGACTGAGCTGAGCTCAGTCTCATACCTTGTAACATAGGCAAGAACCCCTTCTTGGACTGATCCATTCTGAATCTCTTCAAAATCTTATCAAGGTATGTGCTTTGTGAAAGACCTATGAGGCGTCTCGATCTATCTCTATAGATCTTGATGCCTAATATATAAGCAGCTTCTCCAAGGTCCTTCATTGAAAAACACTTATTCAAGTAGGCCTTAATGTTGTCCAAAAATTCTATATTATTTCCCATCAGGAGTATGTCATCTACATACAATATGAGAAATGCTACAGAGCTCCCACTCACTTTCTTGTAAACGCAGGCTTCTCCATAAGTCTGCATAAACCCAAACGCTTTGATCATCTCATCAAAGCGAATGTTCCAACTCCGAGATGCTTGCACCAGTCCATAAATGGATCGCTGGAGCTTGCATACTTTGTTAGCGTTCCGAGGATCGACAAAACCTTCCGGCTGCATCATATACAGTTCTTCCTTAAGATGCCCGTTAAGGAATGCTGTTTTGACGTCCATCTGCCATATCTCATAATCATAGTATGCGGCAATTGCTAACATGATTCGGACGGACTTTAGCTTCGCTACGGGAGAGAATGTCTCGTCGTAGTCAATCCCTTGAACCTGTCGATAACCCTTAGCGACAAGTCGAGCTTTATAGATGGTAACATTACCATCCGCGTCCGTCTTCTTCTTAAAGATCCATTTGTTTTCTATCGCTCGCCGATCATCGGGCAAGTCTGTCAAAGTCCTACATGGATTCTATCTCAGATTTCATGGCTTCAAGCCATTTGTTGGAATCCGGGCCCGCCATTGCTTCTTCATAGTTCGAAGGTTCATTGTTGTCTAACAACATGATTTCCAGGACAGGGTTGCCGTACCACTCTGGTGCGGAACGTGTCCTAGTGGACCTACGAAGTTCAGCAGTTACTTGATCCGAAGTACCTTGATCATTATCATTGTTTTCCTCTTCAGTTGGTGTGGGCATCACAGGAACGGTTTCTTGTGCTGCGTCACTATCCCGCTCAAGAGGTAGTACTTCATCGAGTTCTACTTTCCTCCCACTTACTTCTTTCGAGAGAAACTCTTTTTCCAGAAAGCATCCGTTCTTGGCAACAAAGATCTTGCCTTCGGATCTTAAGTAGAAGGTATACCCTACAGTTTCCTTAGGGTATCCTATGAATACGCATTTTTCCGACTTGGGTTCGAGCTTTTCAGGTTGAAGTTTCTTGACATAAGCTTTGCATCCCCAAACTTTTAGAAACGACAGCTTAGGTTTCTTTCCAAACCATAATTCATACGGTGTCGTCTCAACGGATTTAGACGGTGCCCTATTTAAAGTGAATGTAGCTGTCTCTAGAGCGTATCCCCAAAATGATAGCGGTAAATCGGTAAGAGACATCATAGACCGCACCATATCCAATAGAGTGCGATTACGACGTTCGGACACACCGTTTCGCTGAGGTGTTCCAGGCGGCGTGAGCTGTGAAACGATTCCACATTTCTTTAAGTGTGTACCAAATTCGTGACTTAAGTATTCTCCTCCATGATCTGATCGTAAGAATTTTATCTTTCGGTCACGTTGATTCTCCACCTCATTCTGAAATTCCTTGAACTTTTCAAAGGTCTCAGACTTGTGTTTCATTAAGTAGACATACCCATATCTACTCAAGTCATCTGTGAGAGTGAGAACATAACGATATCCTCCGCGAGCCTCAACGCTCATTGGACCGCACACATCGGTATGTATGATTTCCAACAAGTTGGTTGCTCGCTCCATTGTTCCGGAGAACGGAGTCTTGGTCATTTTGCCCAAGAGGCATGGTTCGCACGTGTCAAACGATTCATAATCAAGAGACTCTAAAAGTCCATCGGCATGGAGCTTCTTCATGCGCTTGACACCAATGTGACCAAGGCGGCAGTGCCACAAGTATGTGGGACTATCGTTATCAACTTTAAATCTTTTGGCATCTACACTATGAACATGTGTAATATTACGCTCGAGATTCATTAAGAATAAACCATTGACCATCGAAGCATGACCATAAAACATATCTCTCATATAAATCGAACAACCATTATTCTCAGACTTAAATGAGTAGCCATCTCGTATTAAACGAGATCCAGATACAATGTTCATGCTCAAACTTGGCACTAAATAACAATTATTAAGGTTCAAAACTAATCCCGTAGGTAAATGTAGAGGCAGCGTGCCGACGGCGATCACATCGACTCTGGAACCATTCCCGACGCGCATCGTCACCTCGTCCTTTGCCAGTCTCCGTTTATTCCGCAGCTCCTGCTGTGAGTTACAAATATGAGCAACGGCACCGGTATCAAATACCCAGGAGTTACTACGAGTACTGGTAAGGTACACATCAATTACATGTATATCAAATATACCTTTGGTGTTGCCGACCTTCTTATCCGCTAAGTATTTGGGGCAGTTCCGCTTCTAGTGACCCTTCCCCTTGCAATAAAAGCACTCAGTCTCAGGCTTGGGTCCATTCTTTGACTTCTTCCCGGTAACTGGCTTACCAGGGGCGGCAACATCTTTGCCGTCCTTCTTGAAGTTCTTCTTACCCTTGCCTTTCTTGAACTTAGTGGTCTTATTGACCATCAACACTTGATGTTCTTTCTTGATTTCAGCCTCTGCTGACTTCAGCATCGAGAACACTTCAGGAATGGTCTTTTCCATCCCCTGCATGTTGTAGTTCATCACAAAGCTCTTGTAGCTTGGTGGGAGCGACTGGAGGATTCTGTCAATGACCGCCTCATCTGGGAGGTTAATGTTCAGCTGGGTCATACGGTTGTGCAACCCAGACATCTTTAGGATGTGCTCACTGACAGAACTGTTTTCCTCCATCTTACAACTGTAGAACTTGTCGGAGACATCATATCTCTCGACCCGGGCATGAGCTTGGAAAACTAGTTTCAGCTCTTCGAACATCTCATATGCTCCGTGATGCTCAAAACGCTTTTGGAGCCCCGGTTCTAAGCTGTAAAGCATGCCGCACTGAACGAGGGAGTAATCATCAGCGCGAGACTGCCAAGCATTCATAATGTCTTGGTTCTTTGGGACGGGAGCGTCACCTAGCGGTCCTTCTAGGACATATTGTTTCCTGGCAGCTATGAGGATGATCCTCAGGTTCCGAACCCAGTCCGTATAGTTGCTGCCATCATCTTTCAGCTTGGTTTTCTCTAGGAACGCGTTGAAGTTCATGTTGACATTAGCGTTGGCCATTGATCTACAAGACATATTTGCAAAGGTTTTAGACTAAGTTCATGATAATAAAGTTCTAATCAAATTATGAACTCCCACTTAGATTAGACATCCCTTTAGTCATCTAAGTGTTACACGATCCGAGTCGACTAGCCCGTGTCCGATCATCACATGAGACGGACTAGTCATCGTCGGTGAACATTTTCATGTTGATCGTATCTTCCATACGACTCGTGTTCGACCTTTCGGTCTCCGTGTTCCGAGGCCATGTCTGCACATGCTAGGCTCGTCAAGTTAACCCTAAGTGTTTTCGCTGTGTAAAACTGTCTTACACCCGTTGTATGTGAACGTAAGAATCCATCACACCCGATCATCACGTGGTGCTTAGAAATGACGAACTGTAGCAACGGTGCACAGTTAGGGGAGAACACTTCTTGAAATTTTATAAGGGATCATCTTATTTACTACCGTCGTCCTAAGTAAACAAGATGCATAATACATAATAAACATCACAGGCAATTATATAGTTGTGACATGATATGGCCAATATCATATAGCTCCATTGATCTTCATCTTCGGGGCTCCATGATCATCTTGTCACCGGATTGACACCATGATCTCCATCATCATGATCTCCATCATCGTGTCTTCATGAAGTTGTCACGCCAACGACTACTTCTACTTCTATGACTAACGTTTAGCAATAAAGTAAAGTAGTTTACATGACGTTATTTAATGACACGCAGGTCATACAAAAAATAATGACAACTCCTATGGCTCCTGCCGGTTGTCATACTCATCGACATGCAAGTCGTGAATCCTATTACAAAGAACATGATCTCATACATCACAATTCATCATTCATCACAACTTCTGGCCATATCACATCACATGATCAATCGCTGCAAAAACAAGTTAGACGTCCTCTAATTGTTGTTGCATCTTTTACGTGGCTGCAATTGGGTTCTAGCAAGAACGTTTTCTTACCTACGAATCACCACAACGTGATTTTGTCAACTTCTATTTACCCTTCATAAGGGCCCTGTTCATCGATTCCGCTCCAACTAAGGTGGGAGAGACAGACACCCGCCAGCCACCTTATGCAACTTGTGCATGTCAGTCGGTGGAACCGGTCTCACGTAAGCGTACGTGTAAGGTTGGTCCGGGCCGCTTCATCCCACAATACCGTTGAGCAAGAAAAGACTAGTAGAGGCAAGTAAGATGACAAAATCCACGCCCACAACAAAGTTGTGTTCTACTCGTGCAAAGAGAACTACGCATAGACCTAGCTCATGATGCCACTGTTGGGGAACGTTGCAGAAAATTAAAAAAATTTCTACGGTTTCACCAAGATCCATCTATGAGTTCATCTAAGCAACGAGTCTAGGGAGAGAGTTTGCATCTACATACCACTTGTAGATTGCGTGCGGAAGCTTGCAAGGTGATGATGTAGTCGTACTCGACGTGATCCAAATCACCGATGACCAGCGCCGAACGGACGGCACCTCCGCGTTCAACACACGTACGGGACGGGAGACGTCTCCTCCTTCTTGATCCAGCAAGGGGGAAGGAGAGGTTGATGAAGATCCAGCAGCACGACGGCGTGGTGGTGGATGCAGGGCGTCACAGCAGCAGGGCTTCGCCGAGACTACGAGGGAGAGATGTAACGGGGGGAGGTGGAGGCGCCAGGGGCTGGTGTATGAAGTCCCTCCTCTCCCCCACTATATATAGGGGTGCCAAGGGGGGGCGCCGGCCCTAGTAGATGAGATCTACTAGGGGGGCGGCGGCCTAGGGGAGGTTTCCCTCCCCCCCAAGGCACCTAGGGGTGCCTTCCACCACTAGGACTCCTCCTAGGGGAAAACCCTAGGCGCATGGGCCTATAGGGGCTGGTGCCCTTTGCCCATGATGGCCAAGGCGCACCCCCTACAGCCCATGTGGCCCCCCGGGACAGGTGGCCCCACCCGGTGGACCCCCGGGACCCTTCCGGTGGTCCCGGTACAATACCGATAACCCCGAAACTTGTCCCGATGCCCGAAATAGCACTTCCTATATATAATTCTTTACCTCCGGACCATTCTGGAACTCCTCGTGACGTCCGGGATCTCATCCGGGACTCCGAACAACATTCGGGTTTCTGCATATACATATCTTCATAACCCTAGCGTCACCGAACCTTAAGTGTGTAGACCCTACGGGTTCGGGAGACATGCAGACATGACCGAGACGCTCTCAGTCAATAACCATCAGCGGGATCTGGATACCCATGATGGCTCCCACATGCTCCTCGATGTTGTCATCGAATGAACCACGATGTCGAGGATTCGATCAAACCCTGTATGCAATTCCCTTTGTCAATCGGTACGTTACTTGCCCGAGACTCGATCGTCGGTATCCCAATACCTTGTTCAGTCTCGTTACCGGCAAGTCACTTTACTCGTACCGTAATGCATGATCCTGTGTCCAACACCTTGGTCACATTGAGCTCATTATGATGATGCATTACCGAGTGGGCCCAGAGATACCTCTCCGTCATACGGAGTGACAAATCCCAGTCTCGATCCGTGTCAACCCAACAGCTACTTTCGGAGATACCTGTAATGCACCTTTATAGTCACCCAGTTACGTTGTGACGTTTGATACACCCAAGGCATTCTTACGGTATCCGGGAGTTACACGATCTCATGGTCGAAGGAAGAGATACTTGACACTTGCAAAGCTCTAGCAAAACGAACTACACGATCTTTTATGCTATGCTTAGGATTGGGTCTTGTCCATCACATCATTCTCCTAATGATGTGATCCCGTTATCAACGACATCCAATGTCCATAGTCAGGAAACCATGACTATCTGTTGATCACAACGAGCTGGTCAACTAGAGGCTTACCAGGGACATAGTGTGGTCTAAGTATTCACACGTGTATTACGATTTCCGGATAATACAGTTATAGCATGAATAAAAGACAATTATCATGAACAATGAAATATAATAATACTTTTATTATTGCCTCTAGGGCATATTTCCAACACTAGGGCCATGCCCCACTGCCACGACCATGAAGACGACACACCCGCAGACGCCGCCGACAGTGAGGAAGAGTGAAGTATGAGAGGTCACCGACACTCGGGTCTTAGGAAGGCCACCGCTCTTCCCCTCCCATTGAAGCCAAGCTTGGTGGGTCATCATTGTCGATGATTTGCCGCTTGTAGGCTGCAAAGTCGGAGCTTCATTTTCCGGAGCTCATGGCCGACTTGACATGGGGAACGGGCACTGATGGTGATTTAGACTAGGTTTAGAGTATGGTTTACCTGAAATTTGTCGAAATTTAATGAGTTTGCTCTAGTTTAGATGAAAAGCATCTGGTTTAATGTAAAAATTATCCAAATCTGAATGAATATCTTTCGGTTTGTTTAAATATTTATCAAAATTTCCACTTTCATTAAATTTGTTACAAAATGTAACCGGACATATGCGGCTATGGTTGGATGGCCGGCATCCGCATCAGTGTTCACGGAATGGTCCCTCGTCCTCGGACGGATGCGGGGTCTGGTTTGGGGGTCAACATTGGAAATGCCCTAACTTAGCTAGTAATGTAACGCGCGCCAAGACAAGTTTACTTATGTGGCAAGTAGTTAATGAGTAGAGAGGTAACTGTGGTAACAAAATTTGTTAACTGTAGCATAACGCACACCAATGCAAAATGAGTCTACAACCTAATAAATATAACCATTTATGATACTTTGCATCATAAAGATAGTAACATAGACTAGTGTCATATGCGTGCTACAAGTCTAAATTAGAGCATCTACAGCCGGACTGTGCAAATTCGACCCCTCAAACGCCAGTGGACGCGCCCGGGCACGTCCGCGAACACTGACCCGGGCACTCCCTAATCCGTGCCTGCACACCAGCGTATCTCATATCCGGCACCCTATATCCATACAAATTCATGATGTAGTGCATAAATCACCAAACGTTCAAAATCCACAGGAACAGACATATAAACTGATACCAAACGAGAATAATTCACATAAACATCACCAAACGGGCATAGTTCACACAGTTCAATGATCCGGCACATTGTAACTACATACTAGAACTAGATTATATAAAAGGTCAGCCCTTTGCCCTTCCGGTCGCCAGCTCTGTTGTAGGCGTCCGCAACAGGAGGTGGGTCGATGTCGGAGCCATCATAGGAGGAGGGATCTGAGATGACGATGTAGGCTTGCAAGCGTCGGACGATGCGGTCTTGCTTGCGTTCGAGCTTGGCCATCCTCGTCGCCTCCGCCACTTTCGTCACCGCCTCCTGCTAGGATTTCTCAATGCCGAGTAGGAGCTGCTTGGCGTTGATCCTCCTTCTCCGCCGGGCGTCCTTCTCCGCCGTGGTAAGTGACCGATGGTACACCCACCGGAGGAGACGCTCCTCCTCGTCTGGCACCGGCATCACGCGACAGCGGCGGGCGGACTGCGCAATAGTGGCGGACCCGCCCCCATCTCCCTTGCCCTCCGCCTCTCGCGGTGGGCACGTGCCTCTGACTCCAGAGTCTGCATCCGTGGCGCCGGCGGAGTGAGCACTAGAACACCGCACGTGCCTCTGACTCCAGAGTCCGCATCCGCGGCACCGGTGGAGTGAGCACTAGAACCCACCGCTGCTCGCGCGGAGCAATGGCCGGAGATGGAGGAGGCCGTCGGGTGGGCGGAGCAGGTTGGGCAGGCCGCCAGATCCACGTATGGGGCGGGAAGGGCCAGTGCTGGGGTTGGCACTGCGGCGACGGGCGACAGGAGGCGTCGCACCGGACCCTGAGCTGTCGCCCGTATGACCCGCGAGCGCTCAAACGCGATACGGAGCGCCAGCTCGTACTCGTCTTCGGAGCTGCCGTCGGAGTGGCTGTTGGTGCTTGACATGCTCGCCGGCGCCAGGGATTGGACGGATTGGGGAAAGGGGAGCGGAGTGAAGTGAGCTAGGGTTTGCTCCAAAAGGGGATTTTGTGGGGTCGAGATGGGCCAGCGGTGGGCCAGGCTGATGTGGCGGACGCGCCCAGACCGCCCCATATCTGGCTTATATTTGTGCTAGATACAAGGTGTGCCGGTCAGCCCGGGCATTTGTCTGCGGTTTGAGAGCTCCGGTTGGGTCGGTTTTTTGTGACCGGTTAGTGACCGGACGGCTTGCCCGGGCGTTTGAGACGTGTTTGAGAGGTCCGGCTGTAGATGCTCTTACTCTGCACTATGACTAGCCTATGGATTCCATAATAAATAAGATAGTGGTCAAAGTTTCAAAACACTATGACCATAAACTAAAAGAACAAGTGCTGAGAAATGATGAGACAATATAGAAAACAATGTCTTTCTAGAGATGGAATAAGATTCTCCCTATCTAGCTCTCGCCGACGGTGCATTTAACGTCATTGATGGATGTGTTGAGGTGTGTCTCAGATGGATCTTCTGAGAATCCGTCGTCGTTGGTCTTCCGTGGATCTCGGTGAATCCAGTCTCATTCATGTGTATTTAGATTGGATCTTTTTAATTTACACTTATCTTCATCGGTGGTGATTATTGTTCTGCGTCCTGTGGAGTATTAGGACGATGACTTTTCAATTGTCTACTACAAGTTTGCCCGGCTAGTGAGGGGCGATGTTAACGTTACGCTTTCGGCTCACTCCAGTGCTTATATTTGTCGCTATGTAGTCCATGAATCTAGATGTAGTTTTGATGTGATTTTTGTAATGTTCGGTGTTCCTTGTACTTCCACCATTTAAGAAGTTTTTTTTTTGCAAACCAACATGTGGTTGGATAGTTAGAGGGCTAGTGGTATCCCCAGCACACCAAAGTTTAAGTTCTGGTGCTTGCATTATTCTTGCATTATTTCAGGATTTCTGGCGATATGCTTTCGGTGGTAGGAGACGCTTCCATCGACGATGAGACGTCTATGGTGACTTCGTAAATTTCAAGATGACAACACCGGCTCAGTCTCTCGAAGGTGCTCATAGGATAGGGTGTGCGTTCATAGGGGTGAGTGTATGTGTGTATGTATGAGTGCTTACATCTGAACCGATGTTCAAAAAACAGTTTTTTCAAAAAAAAAAGGTAGGAAAAGAATAAGCAACGGGTTGCGAATCGGCCATTTGTATTTTCGGATTTTCAGAAGTCCTCTCACAGGGTCACGATGCGTTCCGTCTCTCATAACCTGCACACCTACGCTCTTGTTCCAATGCAACACCTATTTATTCACTCGAGTTAAGTATACTTCTCTCTCATCCTTTCCGATTCCCAAAGCAACTTATGCTTGCATGTAACTGGG
The DNA here is from genome assembly GCF_018294505.1 of Triticum aestivum. Classification (NCBI taxonomy): domain Eukaryota; kingdom Viridiplantae; phylum Streptophyta; class Magnoliopsida; order Poales; family Poaceae; genus Triticum; species Triticum aestivum. The sequence goes on from NC_057795.1 coordinate 182,620,686, forward strand.
TCTATTTTTAGTCGTGTGGAGACCAAGGCGGCGGCTACTCGATTTCCACAAGCTATTACTCCTTGTGCGGATGTGATATCTCTTTTCAGTCTCAGTGGACGGTGGACTTGGCGACGGCAGCTCATAGATGGAAGCACTCCGCCGGCCAACACTTCCTCTCGACGCCGTCGGGCCACTCCCATCCACCAGGTAACCTGCACCACCTTTTGATTCGATCTCCACTTGTTTGTGCACAGCGTCTCGCTGGCGCGCTGGCTGCGGTGTCGCCGTGCCGCCACTTTGAGCCCGCCGGCAGCACTACGTGTACGTAGCAGCTCTCGCACTCGATTCACTACGCGTTTGGTCGCACCTCGTCCTCGATCAATTGCGTGCGTTTTCTTGTGTTAGCGGGACGAAGGTGGCCGGGGACGAGGGGTCGATTACCGTCCGGCCTGGGAAAAAGTAAAAGCTATCCTCTTCTTTGAAATCTATATGTACATGTGAATGTCTGTTTGATATAGCTATTTGCAAATGCGCATGGCTATGGCTTATTGTACTTACCTGCACGATTCCTCTCAAGTTCTTTTGAAATGTGTGCAAGCGTATGCATTTGTTCAAAATGGTTGTTAACTCAACTGGTTGCCCCATGTGATTGTATCTTGTCGGTCTTGTAAGCCTAGTAGTAAATCTACACTCTAAACTATATCTATATACATCCATATGTAGTCCATATTGAAATCTTTAGAAAGAATTGTATTCAGAAACGTAGGGATTATAACCTTTCTCATAAGATTACTTCTAAACTGTAAAATGTGGCAAGATATTTTTAAAATTTTGCATAATTTGTTTTAGGTTTAGGCAATTCAATGATTTTTAAAATTAGATTTTATATTTCCATTTAAATTAGATAGTTACCAATGATACGAAAATAGAAAATAGCTTTGGAAATTAAATAACTTTAAAGCTTATTTTTTGTCAAAGTTTAGACCCTTTTGAGATTTCTTGCAAATGGGCTTCTGAAAAAAATAGCTTGTTGATATGAATAGTCTAGCATTTCTATTAAGACAACATGTCACATACACCTCACTCAAAAAAACCGATGCTATTGTTGGCACAGAGAACCGCCCCCCTCGTAGCACACGTCTATGTGCATTAGTGCGAGCATCCACATGTGCTCATGTTGTGTGCGACGGTGGGACACACACACACAATCTACATGTCTATGCCACTAACTCGGTCACGTCCATGGAACCATGAGGGTTGTGATACCATTTGTAATGTCTCGGCCATAGTCACCGGTTCCTGGCCGTTACACCTGGCAAGATCTAGCTAGACTGGCCTCACATACGGACACTAGTTTTTTCTTTGCACTTTGTTCTCACTTAGTCACTCATCCTCAAATCACTCCAAGCCAAACACACATAATTTTGAGGTTTCTTACAAATAGGCTCTTGGAAAAGAAGAAATTCCTTATTAATATAATTAGTCTATTGTTTCTATTAAGCCTACATCTCATATCATCCACAATGAACATGCATTGCCGTAGCATCTCTACCGTTCGAAGAACATCTAACCGAACCGATGTGCTAGATTACAAGCAACAGCTTCAAGAGGAAATCATCACTTGCACGATGATGTTTGCTGGTCTAAACAAAAGTCAAAGCTAGAGTTGTCACTGTCGTAGAACCCTGAACCAGCACCTTCAAACATGACGTATGTGTTATAGAATCTTTAGATCTGGGAAGTGTTGTGTTAATCAAGAGAAGCAATTGGTTGGATCTAACTGTTGAAAAATCGACCACTTGTTATATGTTGTTCCACACATTGTCCGGTTTATCCAATAATATAGACCGTTGGTGAAGTAGTGTAAGCCTACGTTGAATGCGGTGATGACCCAACCAATATTTCTTCAATGGTCACTAAGTCTCGTTCCTTGCGGCAAGGGACTATTGTGGTCTTCAATGTGGTGAGGCGTTTGCAGGCGTTCATTTCCTTTATTGTTGGTTCAGTCCAATTTAAACTTTGTCGAGCAGCGTACAATGGAAGGAAGAAGATAGACAGTATGGTTTTTTATGTTTCTTGTCGTTTCGTGTCATGTTGCCTTGTCATTGTACTATCTAATGTTTTCCTTGGGTGTCTATTTTTTAAATATATAAATAATGATCATGTATGGCATTGCTAATATTTCACTCACACAAAATTTTGTTTTGATCTACCTAAACTATAAACAAAACGCTACCAAAATCAATTAACAAAAAAATATTTCTAAACTTTGTCGTTGTTAGGAAATGATCGCAATGATTACATGCCACATATTTTCCATCTATCGGATAATATTTTTGTATCTTTATGCGGTTCACTCTCTTTTGTTTGACAGGTGCCTAGCTGCTGACTGAGCCACACAAATGGAGCTGGAAGATGAATCCGATATTTGGGCGCCCATTTTGGCTCATCCTCTTGACCAGGCACCATCTTCTGATGTTATTTTTCTTCCGAGCCAGGTACATTCGAGTACATACATAACTGTCTGATTTCCTTTCTTGCCATTGAACAAAACTCTGGTTTATAATTGCTTGCAGGCGACATCTGCAATGTGTCGTCCCAATAAGTCAACAACAATATATGATTCTAATATGTTTTTTGTAAAAGGGAAGTTAAACATCTGGTCTCTGCATATAAGATTCTAATATGAATTATATAATAATATATGTGATCCTAAAGAAGACTGAATGCGGTCATGATCCATGTTGGCATACTCTTTTCTTTCTGCGACATTATTGGCATACTCTTAAAAGTGAGGGATTGGTCTATTATTGTTGTCCGGTCTTTCACGACACCAACATTTAGGTTTCTGTCCTCTCGTTCACTATATGATATAACTAAGTAGATAGTTTGAATCTTGCGGTGTAACATATGAGAAGTGATGTCCAGAAAATATACATGGTTATTGATATAATATTTCTTACTAATTTTTTTGAGAAATGTTTAACGGAAATTAAGTTAACTGATAACTAATTTGTCTATACACCTGTGTTCCCATAGGTTAAAAGCTTATTGGAAATTAATTTTCAGTCAAGCTACAAAATATTGGACCAACAGGAGGAAAACAATATTCTATCGCTAGAAAAGAAAATAAATTTAGTGAAACATTTTTCACTTGATAGCGTTCGGCTGAAATCTTTCTACAACAAAACTAGTTCGACAATACTTATTATACGACTTGTTAGCTGGCTCATCAACTTTACTAGAATGATAAGGATAAACTACCAACTTATGTGTTAGTTGATGCACACAATTATATAGACACACACACATACATAGGGAAAATACATTCTACCATCTAGGGGTAGTTACCCCACATGTCTCATATACTGCTATATGGTGCTATATATACTACTTTATCATTTTAAATATGTGCATGTACTATATATAAGATAATTCAAAGTGTGTTACATGAAAAAATTGTAAGTTGACCCGTAGTTTTATAATATTTGCGAAATACGTATATATTTGTACGTAAAAAGAAGCATATTTAAAATACAATACATACTACCTAAAAAGGAGTATATATATGCTAGCTAAATATTCTTATATACTACATACTACGCGTATATACTATTCAATTTGATAGATACTACATAAAACATAACAAACTCAAGTGGTGGTAACTACCACTAGGATTGACTATTCGTCATCCTGGGTGAGGAATAATTATTCTTCACCCTCCGCCCCCCCCCCCCCCTCCTTATTTTATCATCAATGTATTGGAATTTTAAGTTTGGTAAATTTTATCTTATTTCAGACGTAAAAAGAGGACGTAAGAAAATATGTAATCACCGTAAAAATATTTTATGTTACTTAAAATTACAAACGTAAAAACATAGTGTAAAATGTACATAAAATGCAAAATTTTTGGTCTTAGGACCTTAATTTTTTTTCTTACGCCAAATTTTACACAGTGAATCAATATGAACGTAATTATTTGTATTCCAAATGTAATATATTTATGAAACGGTCGTAAATTTAACTCAGGTGAAGAAAAACTTATTGTGCATCATCGGTTATATAGGGAAAATCCATCCTACTACCCGATGGTAGTTACCTCACATGTCTCATATACTATCATATAATATTATATTTACTACTTTATCGTTATGAATATTTTTTTAGGGATCATTATGAATATATTCATATACTAGATCTAAGATATTTGAAAGCAAGTTACACGAAAAAATTGCATATGAGCCCATAGTTTCTGTTATATTTGTGAAATATGTATGTATATATACGTAAAAAAGAGTATGTTCAAAATATGGAGCGTACTACCGAAAAAGTAGTATATATATTACCAAAACATTGTTATATATACTACGTACTACACGTATATACTCTCGGTTTTGACAGATACTACATACAACATACAAAACGCAAGGGCGTAGGAAACATTTGTCCTATATATGCCTATAATTGAAAAACAAAGCCAAACAATATGCCTATAAAATTAGCTTAGAAAAAGAAAAGGAAAGACCCCCAGTATGTCCACATAAGCCATACCCCAGTATCTCGAAACCCTACTACAAAACCAAAAGGCAATAAGCGGAGAAATTGACACAAAGTTCCAAGACAACACCTTTAAGAAGAAATTGCGACTCAGACGCTGATGTTGGATTCTCCAATAAGACGTGAGATAGGGATTTTACACCCCCGAAGCAGATCTTTGAATCAACACCTTCAACAATTTAATAACACACGGACATCTATGTGGCCTGGTGATCTTACAAGGCCAGATCATAATTATCCACCTCGACAAAATACATCGTTTGTTTGTCGCCATGGTCGTCCCCAATAGAAATCACTGGAAGGGAAGATGCCATTCCGTCACTGATGATAACTGTCTACCCCCGATGGTCACTGTATGTGATATGGTTGCATCTAGCAGCCACACCCCCAAGATGCATCACTGTCACCTAGATGGAAATCCCTCTCTAGCCCGAAATAAAGCTAGAGCTAGCATTGGTAGCATTCACAGGCAACAATCGGGGAGAGGAGCATCACACCTTGCACAACATCTGTATGAGACCAAGGCAACACCTAATGCATCCCACCAGCCAACGCTTGCAACTGCATCCGGTCCACACGGTTGTGTCGGATCCACGTGTCCTGGCTACCACTCTGGTGAGGCGCTCACCACCGATGCTTGACTTTCCTATAGAATCTTGGGAGAGGGCACACATGGAGGCGCAGAACAATTCCCGCTTGAACCATGCGCCACCCACCCCCCAGATCTACGTTTACAACATTGGTGGGTCATGCACCGATGAACGCTCAACCCTCCATGTGCCAATCCTACTGGCTACATTCAAAGGGTTTATCTGCACTCCCTAGTTATACATGCTTTGCCGGCATAGCGTGGGGGAGAAATGGACGAGGCGGGACCGACAAATGGCGGCAAGGGCCTTTAGGTTGTCCTACCTTGGAGCATATGTTACTAACACTAAGTGGGGTCTAAGGTGGTCCTTGTTTAGCTATGCATTTTTGTTTTATGCTTGAATAACTCTATTTTACCTATATTAATGAATATGTACAAAATCTAAATAAAGCATAATGGAATTTTCTTCTTTGTTGAGTGCCAGAAATACTTGGTGAAGGCTAAAAAACATATGACAAAGGCTTTAATGACTAACAAGTATAGGGAGTCAATCATAGTATTTTTTGATAAGAGTGTCGAGCCCAACGAGGAGCGAAAGTAATTGATAGGCGGTTTTAAGCAAGGTATTCTCTGCAAGTGCTATAAGATAGTTTTGGCAGATAGTTTGATCGCAGGATAATTGGTAATAAGTAACAAAAGTCGCAAGGTGCATCAAGTCGCCAAATCCTTAATTATGCCAAGGATAAGCCGGTGGTATTTATTGTAGTGATTAAAATGCCCTTGAGACCACATGGGAATATTGTCAAGTTAGTTTCACCATAATTCTGAATTGCATGTTCATTGCCTTGAGAAGTGTTATGTGGGTGAACCGGAGCTAAAGTAATGTTCTTACTTTAACAACACCTACTTATGATTATACCATCCATGAACGCATCCACAAATACAAGAGATGCAAATAAGTTAAATCTAACCATAACATTAAACACATGGATCCAAAACAGCCCTCACGAAACAATTCATAAACTGGGTTTAGACTTCTATCAGTCCTGCAACCTATCATCTACAAACTAAGTTCATCATGCCTTCCCCTAGGACCAAAGGTGGTGAAGTGTCATGTGGTCGACATTCACACAACACCACTAGAGGAAGAACAACACAACATAATATCAGAACATTGAACGGTGATCAACTTCACATGATTACTAATATCAACACTTCTCCTATGTCTTTAAGAACAAATGTAATTACTCACAACTCTTCATATTGAACATGTTTAGTGGCTATAAATATGCAATTAACAATCTGAACATAATGATATTCACCAAGTAAACCAAGTAACATCAACTACAAGATGTAATCAACACTACTAGCACCTCCAGGTACCAATCTGAGATTTGTACAAAGACTGAATACGAGAGATTAACTAGGGTTTTGAGATGCGATGGTGCTGGTGAAGATGTTGATGAAGATGATACCTCCCATGATGGGAGGAACATTGGTGATGATGAGTGATTCGATTTCCCCCTCTCGGACGAAAGTTTCCCCGGCAGAATCGCTTCGCCAGAGAGCAAAAGTGCTCTGCCTCTGTTTCCGCCTTGAGACGGTGGCGGATGGTCCTGAAAATGGTCCTGAAAGTCTTCTGTTGATTTTTTTAGGGCAAATGGGAGTATATGACCAAAGGACGTCGAGGGTGGAACTCTGTGGACCCCACAAGCCTGGGTGGCGTAGCCTAGGGGGTGGTCGCGCCCTTGAGCTTGTGGGGCCCCTATTACATTTCCTTGTTAGTTTTTCTTAATATTTTATATATATTCCGAAATAAATCTTCGTAAAATGTCACTTTATTTTGAGCTCCAGAGAATTGCTATCTCTATTGTAGCTTTTTCAGGTCAGAATTTCAGCTGCTGGCAATCCCTCTCCTTTGGTGTATCTTGCATTTTTAAGACAGAAAAGACATTAGAATTGCATCATAATAAGATAAATAACAATAGGAAATAATGATAAAAAATGGACGTACCTGGCTTCACCTCGTGTTGTACTCGGCATACACCCTCCTGTCAAAGCTGAATTTGTCGAGTGTTCTTTTGTGGAAACTTCACAAAGATTTTGTCCTGTGTTATTCGAGATACTCGGTAAAGGTTCATACATGATGACACACGATGATAACAAATGACGCATGATGAAAACGGGTCGGTTTCCCTAGTGTGAAACTCATCAAAGGCTTTGACGAGCTTAAACACTTGTCAAACTTTGTGAACATGAATGAAGAAAGTAAATGGGACGCCATCGAGACGTGGTCATGCCGTCTGCCAACGCGCAATGGTGTTTGGTGAGCACGTTCATGTACATCGACCATTCGAGCAATAACTAAAGTAAACACAATGCATGTTAAGAGTAGCATCTAGCTAACGACGGTGTCGAGCCCGGGTGGTTGCCCGGAGGAAATGGCGCATCGAGGCCCCGTGGTCACCGATGAAATGGTTGCGCAATATCTCTCCGTGCTCCATTGTCACCGCCATGGATCTAATCTATCTCGGTGAGTTGGGCATGGATCCGGCCGGAGAAGAGGAGAGGAGACTGGTTGTAGCTGGAGACCACGCTCGGCATTAGCTAGCAGGTGAGGTGCACACATTCGCTTGGGCAGAGGTGGCGCCGGTAATGGGGGGGTGTATATAAAGGGGAGAGAGAGAGAGAGAGAGGGAGAGAGAGAGAGAGGGAGGGAGGGAGGGAGGGAGGGAGATGGGAGGGAGGGGGATGGGGAGGGGGAGGGAGAGGGAGAGGGAGAGGGGGAGAGAGAGAGAGAGAGGGCCTTTAGATTTGGGACGATCCAACAACCCCTAGCGTGATCCGTGGGATGCTTGTAGCAACCAATAGTGCAACATGTTTGCCGAGTGTAAACTAGAGGTTACTCAATATATATTTTTTCGGAGTGTAAATAGGGACATATAATTGCATGTTTTCAGTGTAGAACATGTTTAAGGTCAAAAGATGGAGCAACGGTCATGTTGCCTTCGAACAGACCTGTTCTCTATCAAAACCACAAGTATTCCTCAAAGATGGTTTTGTTTCTAAGCAGTCCATGTGACAACTTTTACGAACCTTTTTTTATCACAACCTCTAGAGATAATATGATCGTGTCTTTTAGACTTTATTTGCATTTTTTGAAATTTAAAACTTGATAAACTCCATGCTCGGGGTCGATTCTTAGTAACCCGATGTTTGAAACTCCTTTTCTTTTCTTGGACATGACCTAAACATAGTCTCAATAGCACAAATAAGATTTTTTTTCAGCCCATTTTTATGCATCATGGATTTCTAGTTTAAAATTTATAATATTCATGAAATGCTTGGAAATGCATTTAATTGCTTAAAAATATCAATGGACTTTTATTTTTTAGCACATAGAACATATCCCATATTCTAGATACCTAAATAGTAGATCTCCACTACTTATATTATCTTAAAATGCACACATGCCAACTCATCAAAGTCCCTACACAACATGCATGGAAGTTTTTTCATTATTAGTTGATTCCCACTACATGTTTATCTCAGCATGCACACATCTCACCTCATTGAAGCCCACCTCAACATGCATGCATGGGAAATGTTTTCCTTTATAATATGCTATTTATATTAAATAAATTTGTCTAAAAAACTTATATTTAATAAATATTTTTCAACTACACAATAATCAAATATTATATATTTTTTAGTTTATTAATCCAAATATTCATATTACATATAATCAACTCGCATGTGAAGCGGTTCCTGCAGCAACACGCGAGGTAACATCTAGTTACATTTAGTTCCCAACTCCAAAATTTGGCATTTTAAGACATTATTTGTTGTTCTATCTATTTAGAGGATAATATTCAACACAAATAAATAATGATTTGTTCAATTTTGAATTACATGTATATTAAAATAGTCTATAAATTCAAGCAAAATAATATTTAGATACTTAGATATACATTTGTTGCTCCCTTCAAAAAACTAATCTCAAAATTTAAAATTTGCTCTTGGAATTTCTAATAAACATATGCATTTTATTGCTTTTTTATTGTTTGCCAAGTGTCTCCAAAAAACGCTCGACAAGCATAAACTTTGCCGAGTGTTTTCGTTTGCGGAGTGTAACACTCGCCAAAGCGTGTGTTGCCGATTGTTATTTTTTTTGCCAAGTATTATCGCATATACACTTGGCAAATGACGTGTTTTTATGTGCCCGATGAAACACACCCTGCAAACAGCCCGACACTCCCCATACAATGTTTTTACCTTTGTGAAGAAAGTAATTAAATAGGAATACTAAGTCAGCTGCCGATCTTATTGTGTGGTATGTGGCTTGACCCTCTTTTTAGCTTCTGCATGTGCTTCCAGGCCGAGATCACACGGAAAAAAGTACCATGGAGCCACGTCCAGCTTGAGAACTCTCTTTTCAAACTAAACTTCGTTCAATCTTCCAGAACTATCCAAACTGAATACCTTGCATATCTCCATATAGCGTACAGTAGTAAACGTGCACCTGTACCACGGTATCATCCTTGAGGCATGCGAGCACAGCAACAATTCATAATTTTTGTTCATACATGTATTCAATTCAGAAAAATACCCAGGAGTGTTTCTGTGGTTGATTTTCTTGCGTCGATAAATATCATATGTTTATGAATAGATGCAGATTGGAAGCCCTACTCCATACAACTCCAATGATATGCTTGGCCCACTTGATACAACATATTTATATTATGTTTAGCCCACTTGATATAACATATTTATATTATGTTTCTCCTCTATTATGCCATAATCTTTCATGTATCACATGATTTAAGTTTGATCAACAATACAAGTTAAATGATACAAAACAATATTGCAGAAAGCGTTACTCCATAGTCCATACAACTCCAATGATATATATTGTTCGCTTATAAAATATTTTTTGTGAATACCATAATATATCATACATAAAATGTGATACACGTTCAACTTCTATTTTGAAAGGAATGAATCACCGCACAATCATTCGTTGGCAATCGTATGACCACAAATAATTTGCAATGCATATAGATGTGGTCAGCTATATAAAGGCATGGACACAGATATGCAAGAGCAGCATGTATGTATTTTATCAGTCCTTGAATATACTTATGGCATTTACACCTAACATTATTAGGTAGGTGGATATGTCAGACTTCAGTGTTGCTAATGTACATAAGATTGGACTTGTCTTAAAACTAGTGAGAACTTGATATATATATATATATATATATATATATATAGATATATATATATATATATATGTTTTTGTTCCCAAATTTGGTGAGGATGATTCCATGTGCACCCCTTATGAATACTAAATTCAAAACGAATACTAGACTTTTTTTAAAAAAATATATCCTTTTTGACATACACGTGTATGGCGTTTCATAAAGAATGACATCCGTGGTATTCTTGGCAAAAATGAAAAAAATATCAAATTTATATTTTAAAAAACACTGATGAGTGAACAGTAAGGCCCTAATTGTATATTACTTTCGCTAAGAATACCACAGGTGTCTTTTCTGCACGAAACTTCACACACAGGTAAATTGGTCGACCAAATTTGATACTCCGAATTTTTTTGTTCACCTTCGTATTTTCGTTTGTTTACCTACTAGTTTGCTCAAAAGATATAGAAAACAAATCCACGTAGACATTCCTACAAACCATACATACAATTAATTAGAAAACAATCAATAAAAAATATTTGCTTACTTAGTGAAAATTGTTTTTTACTTAATGGCAGATTGAAGAGTACTTCCATTTTGTGTATGGGGATGATGCCACTGAGATCAACTTATCTCTGAGAGGTACTGTGCTTTCTTGTTGATTTTCGAACTTCACTACACATACATACATAGTCCCAAATATATTTATAGATGATACTTCAGGGTTTTTACCCAAGGACAATTGGACGAAAAGGTCACGACGTCCTTGCAAGAAAAGGAAATTTCCATCGGTGAGTCTGAGTTTTGGTTGTGTTCACATATGCCACATGTCTATCCATTGTCGTGCTACAATTGCATATACATATTCTTTAGCTTATTGTTATGATATGAACATGTTATAGACTATGATGATCAAAGTACTTTTAAGATTCAAAAAAATCCAAATAATTATTTTGTAGCACATTTACATGTATAAATGTATATGTGTATACAAAATATTAGACATAAATTCCCGGTCAAAAAGATATGAACCACATGGCCTCTGCAAGTGGGCGAGGTATTTATAATTCCTGGTCGAAAGTAATTCTCATTGAAGAAAGCTGATTTATAATGCCTTGGAATCCATTCACGTGGTCTGCAATTGAAGTACCCTATTTGTACCTCAAACACATCAATTGTTTGATGAAGAACATCTTATTTGTACCTTCTTTTTGGGCAAACAACTCCTGCAATTTCGGTCATAAGGTGCGTGCATGTGTCTCATGAATGATATGGTTCAAAACATTGTCATCGACTCATTGTTGAATGAACGCACAAGCTTGGCGATGACGTACCTTCCACCGACCTTCATCAATGCCCTTCGGCATCTCTGTGGAAAATACTGGTTTCAGTATTTTTTGAATTATAACAAGTCCTCCATCTTGCCTTTCCATACTTCATAAATTATATCATTCAAAGATATCATCCTGTTGGCATTCACTTCAATCTTTCACCAAAAGAAACTCAGCAATCAGCACAAGCAAGCCAAAACTATAATGCCACTTTGTTGGGGCTGGACATCAAAGATGTGATGCACAAATTCACCGATACGACAAATATGCACACTACACAACCTCCTTAAATTGGAGTGAACTTTTAGGACAACTTCAACCAACAAGTAAGCAATGGAATAACACAAACAATATGCACATGTGGCACGGGATTTAACATGGAAAAACCTCCTCAACTTGAGAAGTAAAAAACTACGGCTATGGACCGACCGCTCCGCACAAGTTTACTATGAGAATGGTGAGTACAAAGTCTTCTCTAGGACCTCTAGGGAGATTGAGATTTACACCATACTCTCCAAGTTGCCAACCGGCAACCACAAGAGGCAAGATATCAACAAAGTAGAGTTTATACACCTTCTGTCCCTTTCGGTGGTTTGCAAACTACTCTTGAACTGCTAAACAAAATAGTACCAAATTTTGCAGACAAGTAGACACACGAGTTCTTGAGATCCCCTCAAATATGCAGCTGAATTGGACACTGTTTGCATACCCAAACTGTTCGTCTCTCAAAACTACTCTTTTCTTAAACTGGAGTAGTCGGAGTTGACAAAACCACTCTCAAATCTGGTGCTCCATTGACCCAATCGTCAAACCAGCTAACTATATTGAAGTAATCAAAGTAAGGACAAGCTCACCAAGTTTTGGGTCAATTCAAGCACGTTTGAGCCACCAATCACCAGCTTGAGCACTGTCTAGTCAGATGCAGCAAATCTGACAGAACCTCCACTTCTTCTTCTTCCTCTTATCTATAAGGCTGTGTGCCTATCTTGTTTTCTCTCTCACTCTCATAATGTCGGCCACCACTACTAGGGGTGGAGTGGCTAGGGTTTTCTTCTCTACTCCCTTCACCAGGAAGCACTCACAACTGTTGGATGCAACGAAGATCGACAACTGACATGTGTTGGACTTATGGGTTGATGTTGGGCAGCCAACACAGCTCCATGTGGAGAGACTTGGCCCAACACCCTCGACCGACATAGCAATATACACCAATACGAGTAATGTTTTACCACGTAAGGAGGGCATGGATCTGGATAAATCGAGTCTCCTGTTTTCCCTCCAATCTACTCACCTTGTCGGGATACCCTATCGAAGGATCTGCCGGAACTAGCTCCGACAAATATTCTACTCCTATTTTTGATAATTTCACTGGTATACATTTCCGCAGCAACACGCGGGTGTTATCTACTCCCTCCGTTTCTGAATATAAGACCTTTTAGATATTTCGCTATGGACTACATACGGATGTATATAGACATATTTTAGTTTGTAGATTCACTCTTTTGCTTCGTATGTAGTCCCTATTGAAATCTTTAGAAAGACTTATATTTAGGAATAGAGGGAGTCGTTTTACTTAAGCGTAAGTACCTTCTCGCTAGCACACTGCTGGTGACCTTTTTGACCGTCATACCTCCCATGAGACCATGGTCTGCCCCAGGTTAATTTTGACGTGTTCCTTTGTCACTTCTGATCTTTCTTTGCTTTATCTATAAGTTATTTATAAAAGAAGAAACATGCAAAGAGATCAACCAAACAAGGTTTGCTGAAGCGTGTAACCTTCTCTTAGGACAAGACAAGTTTATTTTTCATGTAAAAATTCAGCCAATAGTTCCACATGCAAGAATATTCTCTACATGGATTTTACATTTTAGTTTTGAATTCTTCAAGTACATAGATTTGTTTTATCACCCAGCCACGGGTAAAAAAGTGTCCATAATTTCTCTGGTGTTTAACAGAACCCACAGTGCGTAGGACAGTTGCATGTTGGGAGTAAGAGCACGAAATCTCGAGGTAGAAAAAACAATGAGCGATGGACATGTGACGAGGTGACCAAACTGCTTAAAGGTATCCGTAGATATGGCGAGGGGAAATGGACAAAAGTGAAGAAACATTACTTCAAAAAATCGGTTCGAACGGCAGTACATCTGAAAGTACATGACCTCTTTGATTCAAGTAGTTCCCATATAAATCATGAAGGATTATGTTCCATATAATACTTTTATCGAGCCTATTGGATTTATTAGATTGATATTGTTTGGAGTTTTCTTATGGGCTAGTTTGGATGCAACTAAGTAGATTCTTCCTTGTCTATGACAACTAGGAAAATCATCTAATTCTGGAATAAATAGTTTCCGCTTTTTTGATAGGCAATAGAACATCCATTACATATTTATGTATTTTGAAATATCAATATAAATATTCCATGATATGCAATATGTGCTTTTCTGTTTGTGAGTTTTTATAATTGTGTGGATCAAAGTGGAGTTAGGCGATATTTTGCCTGTAAATACTAGATACCTTTACATATTCGAGTTTCTTTTTTGGATGAGAGGTGCATTTGTAAGTTTGCTGGCACACGTTAGTGGATCACATTGTCTGATCGATGGTGCAGGATAAGTGGAGAAACCTACGCAAAGCTTGTGGAGGTCAGGTGTACCTCTCAAAAGGTCGTTTTCTCTCTCAAGACAGCTGATTTTACATGCCCAGGCTACCTCATTATCTTACATCCATATTTATTTTGGTACAGTGGAAGACACAAAATATTAAGTTCCAGCCGTTGGACGAAGAATTGGCGTGACAGATCAGAAAGCTAGCTCGGTCATAGCCGGATAATTGTTCAGCCTTTAGGCCGGTCCCATGGTCATTTCTTAATAGTCGTACAGAAATTTGTCATGTCACTGAGATAATCATCAACCCAATTGAGTTATCTTTAGATGAAAAAATATTTAACATATTGGATCGTACTTTTACTGACACCGTCTTAGTCTATTTGGAACATGAGTGGGAAATTTAGTGGTTTGTCAATTGGTCTGTATTGATTCGCCACCAATCTTACAACCTAACGAGGGGTCCTCGAAAACAATAATGAGAGGTGGTGCCCGAAAATACCTCGCCGCTGGCAATGGAGACATTAATCTTATAAAGGATTCTGGAGTACCCGTCTCCTGGGGGTACCGACACTCACGAGTGCCCTCCGCGCTGCTTGTTCCACATGCGCCTTGCGCTGATGCTTGTCTGGCGCGCTCCAGGCCATCCGATTTCCTTGAGCGTTCCGCACCCAGTCGATTTCCTCGGGAGTCCATGACGTCTCGATCGCGGGCACGCAAGGGACCACCTTTCTGTTGTCGTTTTCGTTGTGCCTACGTGCACCGTCTCATGTGTTGCTCCACATGCGTCGGGTGAGGCCTGGTTGTCCTGTCAGCGTCCATGCCAGCTGAACTAGGTTGGCATGTCGGCCACCGGGTGAGGGCATGTCGGCTGCCAGGTTGGCCTGCTTCCTTTTCAAGGTGGTGGGGTCTGATGGGGGCGCTGCTCGTTTGGATGTGGAGCTGCTTTGTCTGCCCAACCTCTTTTTCTTGAAAAGGAGGATACACCCCCGGCCTCTACATCTAGGAGATGCATGCAGCCACTTTCTTAATTATTCTCAAAGACCTTATAAAGTAATACATCAGTATGTTTGAAGCCACCATCTTGACAACATCTATCGCTACTCCTATGCCCTTGATGAAGGGGTGCCGAATATCTGAGATGAATACCAAACAGACATCGCACCAAACCCTAACATCTAAAGCCGGATGCCCCAGCCCAGCCACATACCGGGACTGTGTCACACACCTGTCCGGCGCACTCTCATAAGTTGCCGCCACCATCTTCCGTTGGTCCATCTCCGGAGCAGTTACTGACGCACCGACCTTGTCAGGCCTGCCATCGACACCACCACGGCGCCACCACCTACATGTATCCATCCGCCCACGCCCGTCGCCGAAACTCCGCAGCGCCAAGCCGTCGAGATCCGTCGTCGGCCTTGCGGTAGATGGAATACCGCTCCTCCTCTAGTTCCCTCCAGCCAGCACTTGCTCCAAAATGATGTCCCCAGGAGGGCGAACGACACCAAAAGGTGTTGTCATCGTCCGATCCGGGAGACCCAGATCTAGGGTTTCCTCTGGAGCATCCCGAGCCTGATGACACAAACTGCAACGACGATGCCTCAACAAGGGAGCGACATCGGGGACGCCGCCATCGTCTGCCATGACCGAAGTCGGCGTGATTTTCATCGGCAGGCGCGCCACCAGTCCGTACGCCGCTGGCATCACTGGTCCCTTCCACCTGAGCAAACTCCAAAGGCGATGCCCTCAAGAGGGACTACGATGCAAAAGCATTGTCATCGCTTGATCAATGAGATCTAGGGTTTCCCTCGGAGTTGCTCGCGGTGTCAAGGACCTAGACCAGGGTTGAATCCCGACGTGATCAGAAGAACCCGTCGAGATCTGCCTAGTTGTCGGTGGGCGCACGCGCCACCGCGCCGTGTGCAACCCGATGACCATGGGTCAGTCACCGGGCATCACGAACACGTCCAACAACCAGCCACGGCCATATTTGACCGAGGCCAGCGACCCCAACCAGCGATCCCGCGCTGCCGCAACCCTCGTCGCCATATGCTTGGATCTGATTGAGCCGCCGCCGCAGCTAGTCGGCCCACCTCCCCAACGCGCCAACACGTCCCACCAGAAATTCCGCGCAGCCGGCACCGCACCGTTGCACCGCCGCGCCCACAAAACAGCTGGCCACGCGCCACCACCAAGCCACCCTGCGCGAGCGCCTCGCTCCTCACCCGCATGCCGCGTCCCGCGCCGCAGAGCAGCAGTGGAGGAGGGAAAAAATGGCCCCGCCGCCACCGACGCCAGCCAGGCTTCGCAGCGGCGGCGCCCTTAGGTGGCGGCGAGGAGTAGGGGAGGTGGGGGAGAGGCCTCTAGCTGGCGGCGGCTAGGGTTTCCCCTGGCCACCCACAAGGGCAGACGAGGGAGACACGAGAAAACTACCGACAAGCTTCATGTGTTGGCGGACGAGGAGGTCTGCCCGACCTCATGCCCTCATGTTTTAGTTCCCGTGGGGCGCTTTCACCCATTGGTCTCATCCCGGTGTGAGGGGCTTTGGCTTCCTGGCCTCTTGTCATCGCGCCCCTGTCCGGATGGCCCTCACGGTCGTCTAGCTTGCCATCGCGGCCCCTGGCTAGATGGCCCTCATGGTTGGCTTGCATGTTTGGGCCCTTGTGGGGCGCTTTCACCTGTTGGTATCGTTCGGATTCATAGGTGCTTTGGCTACCCGGCCTCTTGTCGTCGCGGCACCTTATTGGATGATGTGTTTTGGAATGTGTGCCCGACTTCTGGACACCGTGGTCTAGCCGTCTGTCTTGTTCAGTGTGCGTGTGTGTTGCACGTGCCCTCTGGTCGTGCTCTTCCCCTAGACTGGTCGATCGTTTTGCTCTGCCCCATTTTCTTTGTGTCATGTGGGGTGGGTGTCGGGTTGTGGCACGACCTCTTGCCGTTGCATGTCTTGGCCGGATGGCGTGTTTTGGAACGTCTGTCCAGCTTCTCGATGATGTGGTCTGGCCGTCTAGTGTGTTCTGTGTACATGTGATGCACGTGTTCTTTGATTGCACCCTTCACCGACTCGAGAATTATCTGATCGGTCATCTTGATTTCTTTCTGCTCATGTGGTTCCTATTATGAGTATATGCCTCGTTTGGGGTTTCAGATGTAATCAAGTGCCATGCTGTTGTTCTTACCTGGTTGTTTCTAGTCGGCGCATCAGGCCTGGATCGGTTTTAATCATGTGCCCTTCTCTCTGTCGTTGGCGTGACTATTCTGTTTGTATTGGTGTGTGCCCATTTCTTTTTCTTTCCGTTTTGACTAGTTTCTAAGTTCCATTCGGCTTGGTTTGTGATGGGCGAGCATCCTTTGTTTTTTTGCTCTTGCCCCATTAGATTGCGGTGATCTTTTCTCTTGTTGCACCGCGTCCTCGTGCGGCAATTTGATTCTGGTTCGTTCTATACATGCTTTCTTCATACTACCATTGGTTGTGGCAGTTGTATATCCAGTCTGCCTGGTAAAAGATGTACTCGCTGCTAGGTTCGTAATGATGTATGTGGGGTCATTGCGGGCCAAACCCTAGGCAACTATATTGGAGGAAGTTGGAGGGTTATATTCCTATTTTCTCCCTCTTTTTGCTGGATGATACTTTTTCTACGTAGGGGTTGACTTCTATTTGGTTGGTTGCACTAGTTTCCCTGTCGCTAGTCCTGGGCTCATATATTCCTGGTCTGACATGTTACCAACTCACCCGTTGTTGCTTCTTGGTTGTCTTGTTATCCATTCATGTTATGCTACAAGGGTGACGCGGTCCTTTTAGTCCGCTCTATTTCCCTATATCATCTTCTTTTTTGTGCGACGCTTTCCTTCACGGCCGTCACTTCACACCTTCTACCCCACGTATGTCCACCATGTTAGCTGATGTTAGGGTTTGGTTCTCCTATACCTTGTGCCTGATCCATGTCTTTTCTCAACATGATTTTGTTTCCATTCTTATGTTTTGGCCAGGAAAGGCATGGCGCTCCACTTGTTCATAGACGCATCTATTTCTATTTGAGGCGGTGCGTTGTTTGGTTAAATGTGTGTGATTTGATTGTTTTTTCGACTCTAGGTTCCTTGCCTTCTTGACTACTCGAGATTCTTGATGGCCCTTCTTGTCCTTTTAGTTGGCCGTCATATTGTGTTGTCCTTGCTTATACTGGCAGATCTGATCTTGCTTGTATTTATGTGTTGTATGTTTGTTTGAATGTCTGGTGTGTAACCTGTTTGTTGTGCAGGTTTTCCTCGCGATTGCTGAGCGTCTGCTTTGTTGCGTTAAGGTTTGCAGTTTTCTTTGTTTTTGTACATTTTGATTCCCTTTGTGTGCCTAATCAACTTTTTTATTCCTATTCGTTCATCCACATGTTGTTGTCATGTGTGATTTCTTGTTGCAGCTTGTTACATTTTCTTGTTGATTCGTGAGTACACAATGTGTTCCGTTGTATCTTTTGTGATACCTGTTTTGGAGTTGCTAGCAGCATGATTTGATTTCACTGTGCTTTCTTACGTCTGTAGATTGCTGATGATGGGACTTTGCTCGTTAGTGGTAGAGATCGAGCTACCTGGGGATGGCGTCACTCCGTTGGCGCAGAGAAAATTTGTTGGAGAATTACCTTTCAAGGTGGCATCCATGCTTATGAGCAAGTTGCCTTGCAAGACATCAATTTTTCCAGGGTTTATATGGTTTGTGCTCAGGGAATATACCTATGATAGTATGTTGTTGTATAGGAACTCAATTTATTTTAGCGTGGTTGTGGCAGTGTCAGCCATGTGTTACGCGAGTCCTTTTGAGTGGGTTCTTGATTCTCTGTGTGTTCCCTCCATGCAACAGGGAATTTTCACCGTTGGTGAACAATTTGGCTATCAGCCTGACCTACCGCTCTTGTAATCGCAACTCTTGGCCTCCATGCACTCCATTTAGTTAGCATGTTTGTTTTGGAATTTAGTTGGCATGTTGTGTGCTGGGTATTGCTTTGTTCTTTTTCATCATTGAATAAAGGTTGCTCGGTTCATCCTCTGTCGGGAGTTTATTTCAACTTCTTTTTTTTGCACGGTGGCCACATCGACTATATCGAACAAGCGGGTGGCTGAAAATCAAAAGCAGTTGACTTGCTAGTAGATGAGGCGTCACATGCCTGGCGAGGGATACAGAGCATCTGGGCAACCTGGCCAATAGCCAGAAATAGGCATGGGGAGTGGGGTGAATAGCAAGGTGGGCAGAAAGCCTGGGTAGGTGATTTGTCCATTTTGCATCATGTTTTCCTACTACTATTTTTGTTGTTTTGAAGTTATATTCCATTTATGATGCAATTTTAATGCCTTTTCTCTCTTAAAATGCAAGATACATCAAAAGAGGGAGATTGTCGGCAGCTGGAATTCTGGCATGAAAAAGTTATAGTAGAGATAACTATTCTTCGGAGCTCCAAATGACCTGAAAATTTTATAGAGAATTATTTTGGAATATATAAAAAACACTTGCAGAAAGAAGTACTTGAGAGGACCCTCAGTGGGGCCACAATCCAGGGGTGCGCCCTACCCCCTAGGTGCGCCACCTGAGCTTGTGGGCTCCACCGATGCCCATTTTCTACTATATGAAGTCATTTTCCCTGGAAAACATAAGAATAAGACTTTTGGGACCAGCCGACGCCGTCTCGAGGAAGACCATAGGCGAAGCAATTTTGCTCTCCCGCGGAGCTATTCCGCCAGGGATACTTCCCACCAGGAGGGGGAAATCGAAGCCATCGTCATCACCAATGTTCCTCTCATTGTGGGAGGACTCATCTCCATCAACATCTTCATTTGCATCATCTCATCTCCAAACCCTAGTTCATCTCTTGTATTCAATGTTTGTATCAAACATTAGATTGGTACCTGGGGTGCTAGTAGTGTTGATTACATCTTGTAGTTGATGCTAGTTGGTATACTTGTTGTAAAATTATATTATTAGATTGTTAATCACATATTTATATCCTATGATTATGAACACAATTATGCTTTGTCAGCAGTTCTGTTTGTTCTTGAGGGTATGGGATAAGGCTTGTTATAAGTAATCATGCAAAGTTGGTGTTTGTTCAATGTTTTGATGATATGTTATGTTGTTCTTCCTCTAGTGGTGTTGTGTGAATGTCGACTACATGACACTTCACCATGTTTGGGACTAGGGGCAGGCTTTGTGGATGATGGGTTGCGGGAGTGACGGAAACTTAAATCCTAGTTTCCGAGTTGTTCCGTAAGGGGCTGTTTTGGCTCCTTTTGTTTAATGCGATGGTTAGATTTATCTTAATTCTTCTCTTGTATTTGCGGATGCTTGCGAGAGGGTAATCATAAGTAGATTGTTTGTTTAATTAAGAACAACACCTTAGCTCTGGTCCACCCACATGACAACTTATCAAAGCAATGAACGTGAGTTAGTGAATCATGGTGAAAGTAACTAGATGAAACACTCATGTCCTCGAGAACACTTAAATCACTATGAGAAGTACTTCCAGCTTGTCCTTAATAATAGTAAGGATTGTGCCACCTTGTTGCACCTTGTTACTTTTGTTACTTGTCACTTGTTACCAATTATCTTTCTATAAAATTATCTGTCACAACAATCCTATAGCACTTGCAGAGAATACCTTGCGGAAAGCCGCTTATTGATTCCTTTGCTCCTCATTGGTTTTAACACTCTTACTTATCGAAAGGAGTATGATACGTCTCCGTCGTATCTACTTCTCCAAACATTTTTGCCCTTGTTTTGGACTCTACTTGCATGATTTGAATGGAACTAACCCGGACTGATGATGTTTTCAGCAAAACTGCCATGGTGTTATTTTTGTGCAGAAATAAAAGTACTCGGAATGACATGAAAATCCATGGAGCAACTTTTTGGAATTAAAAAAATATTGGCGAAAGAATCAACGTTAGGGGGCCCACACCCTGTCCACGAGGGTGGGGGGCGCGCCCCCCTGCCTCGTGGGCCCCTTGAAGCTCCACCGACCTCAACTCCAACTCCATATATTATCGTTTGGGGAGAAAAATCACAGAAAAAGATTCATCACGTTTTACGATGTGGAGCCGCCGCCAAGCCCTAATCTCTCTCGGGAGGGCTGTGGAGTCCGTTCGGGGCTCCGAAGAGGGGAATCCGTCGCCGTCGTCATCATCAACCATCCTCCATCACCAATTTGATGATGCTCACCGCCGTGCGTGAGTAATTCCATCGTAGGCTTGCTGGACGGTGATGGGTTGGATGAGATTTACCATGTAATCGAGTTAGTTTTGTTAGGGTTTGATCCCTAGTATCCACTATGTTCTGAGATTGATGTTGCTATGACTTTGCTATGCTTAATGCTTGTCACTAGGGCCCGAGTGCCATGATTTCAGATCTGAACCTATTATAATTTCATGAATATATGTGAGTTCTTGATCCTATCTTGCAAGTCTATAGTCACCTATTATGTGTTATGATCCGTTAACCCCGAAGTGACAATAATCGGGATACTTACCGGTGATGACCGTAGTTTGAGGAGTTCATGTATTCACTAAGTGTTAATGCTTTGGTCCGATACTCTATTAAAAGCAGGCCTTAATATCCCTTAGTTTCCAATAGGACACCACTGCCACGGGAGGGTAGGACAAAAGATGTCATGCAAGTTCTTTTCCATAAGCACGTATGACTATATTCGGAATACATGCCTACATTACATTGATGAACTGGAGCTAGTTCTGTGTCACCCTATGTTATAACTATTACATGAGGAATCGCATCCGACATAATTATCGATCACTGATCCAATGCCTACGAGCTTTTCACATATTGCTCTTTGCTTAGTTACTTTACTAATGATGCTGTTACAATTACTACATAACTGCTACTATTACTTTTGCCGCTGTTACTGTTACTTCCATACTACTTTGCTACTAAATACTTTGTTGCAGATACTAAGTTATCCAGGTGTGCTTGAATTGACAACTCAACTGCTAATACTTGAGAATATTATTTGGCTCCCCTTGTGTCAAATCAATAAATTTGGGTTGAATACTCTAGCGTCGAAAACTATTGCGATCCCCTATACTTGTGGGTTATCAAGACTATTTTCTGGCGCCGTTGCCGGGGAGCATAGCTCTATTCTTTGAGTCACTTGGGATTTATATCTGCTGATCACAATGAGGATTTTGAAAGACGAAAGAACTAAGATTTTTGCCTCAACTACGAGGGGAGGTAACGAACTGCCATCTAGCTCTGCACTTGATTCTCCTTCTGTTATGAGTAAGCTTGTGACACCTAAACCTGCTTCTTCTATTAATTCTGATATGTCGCATGTTATTGATGATGCCACTTCTTCTATGCATGATACTTATGATGAAACTACTTCTATGCTTGATACTAATGTGCCATTAGGTGAATTTCTTGATGAACAACTTGCTAGGGCTAGAGAGAATGAAACTATTAAAACTGATAATATTGATGAAAGTGATGATGCAGATTCTCCCCCTAAATATGAATTGCCTGTTGTGCCTGAGGGTTATGTTATGGATGAAGAAACTGCTAGAGATTTTCTTGCTTGCAATGATAGATCTGATCTTAAGAAGTTATTAGCTAAGCTGAAATAGAAGTCTCTGAATGCTAGAATGAAATATGACCCTGCTTTTGCTACTTCACCTATCTGTGTTACTGATAAGGATTATGATTTCTCTGTCGACCCTGAGATAATTAATTTGGTTGAATCTGATCCTTTTTATGTCTATGAATCTGAAACTGTTGTGGCACATCTTACTAAATTGAATGATATAGCCACCCTGTTCACTAATGATGAGAAAACTCGCTACTACTATATCCTTAAGATATTTCCGTTCTCATTAAAGGGTGATGCTAAAACTTGGTTTAACTATCTTGATCCTGGTTGTGTGCGTAGTACCCAGGATATGATTTATTACTTCTCTGCTAAATATTTCCCCGCTCATAAGGAACAAGCTGCCTTAAGGGAAATATATAATTTTGTGCAAATAGAAGAAGAGAGTCTCCCACAAGCTTGGGGGAGGCTTCTTTGATTACTCAATGCTTTGCCTAATAATCCTCTTATGAAAAATGAAATACTTGATATCTTTTATAATGGACTAACCGATGCTTCCAGAGACCACCTGGATAGTTGTGATGGCTGTGTTTTCAGGGAAAGAACTGTTGATCAAGTGGAATTGTTATTAAATAATATGTTGACTAATGAAAACAATTGGACACTTCCTGAACCAACTCCTAAGCCAACTCCGAAAAAGGGGTATTCTATTTCTTAGTCCTGAAGATATGCAAGAGGCAAAGAAATCTATGAAAGAAAAGGGTATTAAAGTTGAAGATGTTGAGGATTTACCTCCTGTTGAAGAAATACATGGCCTTAATTTACCACATGTTGAAGAAACACATGGTCTTGATAACCCAACACAGGTAGTAAAGGTAAATTCTCTCTATAGATATGATAAAATTGAAATCACGTCTACTAAGTTTGCTAGCCAATGCCTGGATGAATTTGATGACTGTATGGCTAAACAAGAAAATTTCAATGCTTATGTTGGTAGACAATTGAAAAGTAATGCTTATATGATTGGACACTTGAGTGATTATATGTCTAGAGTTAAAGGTGAACTTAAACTCATTAGTAAACATGCATCTATGGTTACCACTCAAGTAGAACAAGTGCTTAAGGCTCAAAATGATTTGCTCAATGAATTGAATAATAATAAACATGACTTTGCTGTTAGAGTAGCAACTAGAGGGGGTAAAATGACTCAGGAACCTTTGTATCCTAATGGCCACCCTGAGAGAATTGAGCAAGATTCTCAGAGAAATAATGTAGATGCACCTAGTCCTTCTAAAAAGAAGAAAAAGAAAAATGATAAGACTTTGCATGCTTCTAGTGAACCTGTTGTAGACACACCTGAGAATCCCAATGATATTTCTATTTCTGATGCTGAAACACAATCTGGTGATGAACATGAACCTAGTGATAATGTTAATGATAATGTTCATGTTGATGCTCAACCTAGCAATAACAATGATGTAGAGGTTGAACCTGCTGTTGATCTTGATAACCCACAATCAAAGAATCAACATTATGATAAAAGAGACTTCGTTGCTAGGAAGCACGGTAAAGAAAGAGAACCATGGGTTCAGAAACCCATGCCTTTTCCTCCTAAACCATCCAAGAAAAAGGATGATGAGGATTTTGAGCGCTTTGCTGAAATGATTAGACCTATCTTTTTGCGTATGCGTTTTACTGATATGCTTAAAGTGAATCCTTATGCTAAGTACATGAAACATATTATTACAAATAAAAGAAAGATACCGGAAGCTAAAAGTTCCACCATGCTTGCTAACTATACTTCTAAAGGTGGAACACCTAAGAAACTTGGAGATCCAGGAGTACCAACTATACCATGCTCCATTAAAAGAAACTATGTTAAAACTGCTTTCTGTGATCTTGGAGTCAGTGTTAGTGTTATGCCTCTCTCTTTATATCATAGACTTGAATTGAATAAGTTGACACCTACTGAAATATCTTTGCAAATGGCCGATAAATCAACTGCTATACATGTCGGTATTTGTGAGGATGTGCCTGTTGTGGTTGCAAACGTTACTATCTTAACAGACTTTGTTATTCTTGATATTCCCGAGGATGATAGTATGTCAACTATCCTTGGTAGACCCTTTTTCAATACTGCGGGGGCTGTTATTTATTGCAACAAAGGCAATGTCACTTTTCATGTTAATGGTAATGAGCATACTGTACACTTTCCGAGGAAACAACCTCAAGTTCACAGTATCAATTCTATTGGAAAAATTCCATCGATTATTATTGGAGGTTTTGAATTTCCTCTTCCTACTGTCAATAGGAAATATGATATTCTTATTATTGGGGATGTGCATATCCCCGTTGAGGTAAACTAGTGTTATTTGAAATTTCTCCGGTTTCATGCGATTCAGAATGAGTTTGCTAACAAGACTTGATCAACCTTGTTAGTGGATTCCTTTTGATGAGCATGAGATGGATGAAGTTAGAAGGCACAACCTTCTGTACCATTCTTTTACTTTCTGTTATTTGGAATAAATAAAGCAAAAATACTATTTTCTGTCTATTTTCTGAATTATCCATGCAATAAAAAATACCCCGAAAATAAAAGTTCTCCAAATGCCCTAAAAATTAAATATGATTTTTTCTGGAATATTTGAGAATATCTGGCACTGAGAGCATAGCAGGGGGAGCAAGCACCTGGCCACGAGGGTCCAGGGAGCGCCCACCCCCCTAGGGCGCGCCCCTGCCTCGTGGGCCCATGGTGTCCCCCTCCACTTATTCCTGCACCCATACTCTTCTTCTTCCTCCCAAAAAAATCACCAACCAGCTCAAGCAGAAGTTCTAGCTCATCTTGCTGCCATTTTCGATCTCCTTGCTCAAAGCTCCATTCACAAAACTTCTTTGGAGGATTGTTCTTTGGTATGTGACTCCTCCAATGGTCCAATTAGTTTTTGTTCTAGTGCTTTATTCATTGCAAATTCTTGCTGCTAAGGTGACCCTGTTCTTGAGCTTGCATGTCAAATTTACTTGGTCCCAAGTAGTTCTAATGCATGATATAGTCTCTAGGCACTTGTGGGAGTAGTTGCTATCAATTTTGTTGAGTTTGGTTCACTTTTATTTTGAATTGCTAAAAATTTCAGAAATTTTCAGAAAATGATGAAGAGATTTTGAGGGGCTCTTCTAGCCGAAGCTCGAAGGATAAACAAAGTAAGGAGAATAAAAAGCCCAAGTACAATCTCCCTTGTGTCGCGGAAGTTTGGCCGTGTGAATGGCCTTGTGATGAGTTCTTGAGAGCAGCCGGGATTCATAATGATTTTACTCTTTGGCTGATGATGCGGGCCTCACCGACTTCCTCCACGACCAGCTCGAACAGTATCTCTTACTCACTAATACTTTCATGCAAAAATTTTACTTTCACTCTAAGAAATCACCACCTTCAGTGGAGTTTCATTTATATGATGAGGTTAGGGAGATGTCACTATGCGAATTTTGTGCGGTTTGCAAGATACCCTTCAAGGGCAGCATAGAGGAACCACATCATAGAGATGTGGATGGATTTATTGATATGATTACTGTAGGGGAAACGAGGAAGGTTTCCGATGCAAGAATTACTAGCATACACTTTCCTGTTCTACATTACTTTGCAATATTTGCTAGTAGATGCTTAAATTGTCGCGGGAACTGTGGAAACCTTAGTGTTCTTGATATTGTTATTTTGTGCCATGCTTTATTTTGTGATAACACTGTTAGTTTAGCCGCTATTGTTGCTAAACGATTAAGTCTGAACCGTACAAAGGTCCCCATCTTTGGAGGTATCTATGCTTCACGCCTTGCTAAACACTTCAGGATACCTATTAAGCATTATGAGAAAGAAGAAAAGTTGCTGCCCCCTACCTTTCTAGATTATAAGAGTATGGTAGCACATGAGTTTATTGTTAAAAATGATGAGAAGATGCTTAAGTATAATTTGGGATTTCATAAAACTCACAGTGAGACTATTATCTTGCCTGCACCCTCTTTGTTTGGATTATCTGCAAGCACGTACCTCATCTTGTCGGAGGCCGTTCACGCGTACCGGGCCAGACACCAGCTCCAGAGCCTGAGCCGGAACCACCACTTGACCCTTATCGACAATCCTTCTATTAGTGGGATCCGAAGGAGATCGCCCGCCAGTGGCACTCATACGACACTCCTCAATACACCGGAGAGAGTAGCCTCGATCGATGGGCATATACCAACTTAGGACAAAAGCCTAAGCTTGGGGGAGTACGTATTTCTCATTGACATTACATTCATGTTTCACACACTCATGCTAGTTGTCGGTGCTCATACTTTTTCATTGTACTATCCATGCTAGTTTATTTTCTTTTTATTGCTTTCTTCTTGTGTGTTTGAATAACCTTAAGAAAACCCAAAAAATTAGTTAGTTTACTTTCCATGACTTGTAGTAGTAGTAACTAAAAGAAAACCCCAAAAGATTTCTCGTTCTTCTTTTGCTTGTTGGGAGCTTTCCCGTGTAAATAGTTTTATTTCTTTTCTTTTCTTTGGGGGTCGAGAGGAGAAGACCCTGATGAAAATGTTGAAGTAGGCTCTTATATGAATTATTATTGATTTAACCAAGAGCCATATTACCTTGTCTTCTCCGTTGAATTGAATGCTTGTAGATTCCAGCTTAGTCCAATGCATGTGCACTATTATTATTATTCACACCGTTCGGTCGTGCGAGTGAAAGGCAATAATGACGATATATGATGGACTCATTGAGATGAGAGAAGCTGGTATGAACTCAACCTATCTTGTTTTTGTAAATATAATTAATTCATCGTTTCTGATTCAGCTTATTATGAATAAACATGTTTTCAATGACAATTAGAGATTATAGTTGCTTATGCCATACTTGATTAGCTAGGAGTTTATAATGGTTTACCTTGCGTGCCAACATGCTATTAAAATGGTTGTGATGTGGTATGATAGGGTGGTATCCTCCTTTGAATGATTTGAGTGACTTGACTTGGCACATGTTCACGCATGTAGTTGAAACAAAATCAACATAGCCTTCACGATATTTATGTTCATGGTGGATTATATCCTACTCATGCTTGCACTCAGTGTTGATTAATTTTAATGCATGTTCATGACTGTTGTCGCTCTCTAGTTGGTCGCTTCCCAGTCTCCTTCTAGCCTTCACTTGTACTAAGCGGGAATACTGCTTGTGCATCCACTTCCATAAAACCCAAAGTTATTCCATATGAGTCCACCATATCTTCTTATATGTGGTATCTACCTGCCATTCCAAGTAAATTTGTATGTGCCAAACTCTAAACCTTCAAATGAAATTCTATTTTGTATGCTCGAATAGCTCATGTATCAACTAGGGCTGTCTGTATCTTCCATGTTAGGCGGGTTATTCTCAAGAGGAGTGGACTCCGCTCCTCATTCACGAGAAAATGGATGGTCACCGGGATGCCCAGACCCATGCTCAAATCAAATCAAAATAAATGCAAACAAAACTCCCCTAGGATTTTTGTTAGTTGGAGGCACCCGTTGTTTCGGGCAAGCCAGGGATTGATGCTTGTTGGTGGAGGGGGAGTATAAACTTTACCATTCTGTTTGGGAACCGCCTATAATGTGTGTAGCATGGAAGATATCGATATATCTTGGTTGTTATGTTGACAATGAAAGTATACTAGTCAAAATATTATTTATCTCTATTTCAAAATCGAGCTCTGGCACATTTACAAATCCCTGCTTCCCTCTGCGAAGGGCCTATCTATTTACTTTTATGTTGAGTCATCACCCTCTTACTAAAAAGCACCCGCTGGAGAGCACCGCTGTAATTTGCATGCATTACTATTAATTTATATTGGGTATGACTATGACTGGATCTCTTTTACCATGAATTACAATGTTTAGTCAGTCCTTGATCTTTAAATGTGCTCTGCATTTATGTTTTGTTGTCTTAGAAAGGGCTAGCGAGATACCATCTTGTTATGTAATATTATGATTGTTTTGAGAAAGTGTTGTCATCCGAGATTTATTTTTATTGCTCGCTAGTTGATTATGCCATTGATATGAGTAAACATGAGACCTAAGTGTTACTGTGAATATGGTTAGTTCATAATCTTTGTTGAGAACCTGAATGCTGGCTTTACATATTTACAACAACAAGAGCAAACAGAGTTTGTAAAAGTTTTTCTTTATCACTTTCTTGTCAACTGGATTGCTTGAGGACAAGCAAAGGTTTAAGCTTGGGGGAGTTGATACGTCTCTGTCATATCTACTTTCCCAAACACTTTTGCCCTTGATTTGGACTCTAACTTGCATGATTTGAATGGAACTAACCCGGACTAACACTGTTTTCAGCAGAACTACCATGGTGTTATTTTTGTGCAGAAATAAAAGTTCTCGGAATGACCTGAAAATCCACGGAGCAACTTTTTGTAATTGATAAAAAATATTTGCGAAAGAATCAATGTCAGGGGGCCCACACCTTGTCCACGAGGGTGGGGGCGCCCCCCCTAGGTTGTGCCCACTGCTTCATGGGCCCCCTGAAGCTCCACTGACCTCAACTCCAACTCCATATATTCATGTTCGGGGAGAAAAAAATCAGAGAAAAAGATTCATCACGTTTTACGATACGGAGCAGCCGCCAAGCCCTAATCTCTCTTGGGAGGTGTCGGTGTCAAAACCGGCGGATCTTGGGTAGGGGGTCCCGAACTGTGCGTCTAGGCGGATGGTAATATGAGACAAGGGACACAATGTTTTTAGCCAGGTTCGGGCCCTCTCGATGGAGGTAAAAACCCTACTCCTGCTTGATTAATATTGATGATATGGGTAGTACAAGAGTAGATCTACCACGAGATCAAAGAGGCTAAACCCTAGAAGCTAGCCTATGGTATGATTGTTATTCGTCCTACGGACTAAAACCCTCCGGTTTATATAGACATTGGAGAGGGCTAGTGAGGGAGTCCTGGATTAGGGGGTGTCCGATGGCCGGACTATCACCGTTGGCCGGACTCCTAGACTATGAAGATACAAGATTGAAGACTCCATCCCGTGTCCGGATGGGACTTTCCTTGGCATGGAAGGCAAGCTTGGCAATACGGATATGTAGATCTCCTACCATTGTAACCGACTCTGTGTAACCCTAGCCCTCTCCGGTGTCTATATAAACTGGAGGGTTTTAGTCCGTAGGACGAATAACAATCATACCATAGGCTAGCTTCTAGGGTTTAGACTCTTTGATCTCGTGGTAGATCTACTCTTGTACTACCCATATCATTAATATTAATCAAGCAGGAGTAGGGTTTTACCTCCACCGAGAGGGCCCGAACCTGGGTAAAAACATCGTGTCCCTTGTCTCCTGTTACCATCCTCCTAGACGCACAGTTCCGGATCCCCTACCCGAGATCCGCCGGTTTTGACACCGACATTGGTGCTTTCATTGAGAGTTCCTATGTGTCGTCACCTTTAGGCTCGATGGCTTCTTCGATCATCAACAACGACGCGGTCCAGGGCAAGACTTTTCTCCCCAGACAGATCTTCGTATTCGGCGGATTTGCACTGTGGGCCAATTCACTTGGCCATCTAGAGCAGATTGAAAGCCACACCCCTGGCCATCAGGTCAGATTTGGGAGTTTGAACTACACGGCTGACATCCGCGGAGACTTGATCTTCGACGGATTCGAGCCACAGCCAAGCGCGCTGCACTGTCTCGATGGGTATGATCTAGCTCTACTGCTGGACAGTACCCTGGAAGCCGCACCAGCGTCCGTTCCGACCCCTAGTTCGGGGCCGAGTTCGCCTGTCGAGGACGAGTGGCTAAACACCGCCTCGGGGGCTACGATCTCTACGGCGATTGAGCCGAACACCATCCCTGTCCTTCGCAAAGCCCGTGACTCCGAGGTGCCGGACTCCTCTCCGGACTCCGAACCTCCCGCGCCCCTGCCTATCAAATCCGATTGGGCGCCGGTTATGGAGTTCACTGCCGCGGACATCTTTCAGCACCG
This sequence comes from Triticum aestivum, assembly GCF_018294505.1. NCBI lineage: Eukaryota > Viridiplantae > Streptophyta > Magnoliopsida > Poales > Poaceae > Triticum > Triticum aestivum. The sequence goes on from NC_057795.1 coordinate 182,651,528, forward strand.
CTCTTTGGCGACATCCTGAATTCACTAAAATCTCTCTCTTTATCAGGAGAGCCCTGGCCGGACTATGGCCAGGAAGGCTGGGATGCGGACGTCGAAGAAATTCAACGCCCACCCACCACCCACATTGTAGCCACTGTCGATGATTTAACCGACATGCTCGACTTCGACTCTGATGACATCGACGGTATGGACGACGATGCAGGAGACAACCAAGAACCAGCACCTATAGGGTGTTGGACAGCCACCCCATCTCACGATGTATACATGGTGGATACACCTAAAGGGAGTGACGACGAGGAACAACGGGACGCTACGAAGGATAAATCCCTCGAAAAGCAGTCAAGACGGCGACGAAAGTGCCGCACAAAGTCCCGCCTCGACAAAGACGGCGGCCATACAGACCCAGCCATAGAGCAGGTCACACCAGTGCATGATGAACATGCCATCGAACAACCGTCCGAACAGGACAACTTGGATAAACAGCCCGCCCCCGGCGAAGATGACAGTCTGGACGATCTCACACCGGACAAGTTGTTGGAGCAGAAGAACCTCCACAAAAGGCTCGTCACAACTGCGCGTAGCCTGAAAAAGTAGTAGCGGAAGCTCAAAACAGCGGAAGATGCACTCAGAATCAGATGGAGCAAAGTATTCAACACCGCAGACAAATACGGCGACAGTCGCCAAACAAAGAACTACCCGAAACGCAAACTACTGCCTGAATTCGATGAGGAGGCCTTAAAGCCCCCGCAATCAAAGAACAAAGAGTCCGCCCGGTCGAATAGACGACCACTTGACAAGCATAGAGCGGCAAGTAGCGCCGCACACAAGCCGGTGCGCGATCCACCTAAGGATTCGCATCAAAAGGATGGCCCAGTTAGGTCCATCTACGAGCCAAGAACGCAAGCTCTTCTAAGCAATGCAACACGCCAATTATCCGGACATCACGGCACACCCAAATATAGGGGTGCCGCACATCCCCTATGTTTCACCGATGAGGTGTTGGATCACGAATTTCCAGCGGGATTTAAACCCATAAACATAGAGGCATACGACGGAACAACAGACCCGGGAGTCTGGATTGAGGATTACATCCTCCACATACACATGGCTAGAGGAGATGATCTCCACGCCATAAAATACTTACCCCTCAAGCTCAAAGGGCCAGCACGACACTGGCTTAAAAGCCTCCCTGAAAATACCATTGGAAGTTGGGAAGAGCTCGAGGATGCTTTTTGGGCAAATTTTCAAGGGACTTATGTCCGCCCTCCAGATGCAGACGATTTAAGTCACATAACTCAACAACTCGGAGAGTCAGCCTGCAAATTCTGGAACAGGTTCCTCACCAAAAAGAACCAAATAGTCGACTGTCCGGACGCCGAAGCCTTAGCAACTTTCAAACACAACGTCCGGGATGAATGGCTCGCCAGGCACCTTGGCCAGGAAAAGCCAAGAACAATGGTTGCACAAAAAAGCCTCATGACCCGCTTTTGCGCAGGAGAGGATAGTTGGCTGGCAAGATGTAGTACCAGCGACCCAAGTATATCTGAAGTCAGAGATGGAAACGGGGAAACACGACGCAACAAGGACCAGCGCTGGACAAGGGGAAACAACCCAAAGACCACGGCAGTCAACGCCGGATTCGAAAGCTCTCGGCAAAATCATAAAAAACTGCCCCTCAAGGATAACAGCCACAAGCTATCCAACCTAAACAAAATCTTGGACAAAATATGCCAAATCCACAGTACCCCCGGGAAGCCTGCAAATGATACCCATAGAGATTGTTGGGTCTTCAAGTAGTCCGGCAAACTCAATGCCGAACACAAGGGGCTCGACACACCAAGCGAGGACGATGACGAACCCCACAAGCAGATCACCGAAAAACAAAAGAATTTCCCACAAGAAGTCAAAATAGTAAACTCACTTCAAGTGAAAAAAGGGAAAATCAGAGCGGCGCCATTAGAAATACGCACCACACAGCCTATCCCGGTGGAGTTCCGACATTGGTTGTCAAAACCAATCACCTTTGATCATCAGGATTACTTCGGAAGTATCCGGAACGCAGGATGGACTGCCCTGATATTAGATCCTATAATCGACGGACTCCAATTCAAAGAAGTCCTAATGGACGGCGGTAGTGATCTAAACCTGCTATATCAGGACACAATCCGCAAAATGGGGATAGACCCAACCAAAATTCGCCACAGCAACACCTCCTTCAAGGGGGTAATGCCAGGCCTATATGCCCATTGTACGGGCTCCCTACTGCTTGAAGTTGTGTTCGGCTCATCCAACAACTTCCACCATGAAAAGTTAACCTTCCACATTGCCCCATTCAAAAGTAGCTATCAAGCACTATTGGGACGTGAAGCTTTCGCCCGCTTTAACGCAATACCACATTATGCATCTCTTACACTCAAAATGCCCGGTCCACGCGGCATCATCTCATTAAAGGGAAATATCAAGTATTACTCGAGCACAGAAGAACGTGAGGCTGCCTGGACAGTCACACACTAATCCGGCTCCGCTAAACCAAGCACCTGAACAGGTCATTCGGACCCCGGACACGGCTAGACGAGTCCGACGTAAACATATAAAGGCCTGCTAGCCGCACACCCCTGTACAAGGGGCTCCATGCACGTACAACAAGAGACAATAAAGGTCAATTTTATTCGCTTTTCGAATTGTACTCTGTTTATTTAATATAAAGTACATTTTTTGCACAACCTTTCTTCAACTAAGTTCTTCTCCTTTACAGATGAACATCGTGCTACACCCGTCCAGGATACGGCACAATGGAGACACAGGCGCAGACGTGCAGTAGGGACCCGTTGCAAGGATTCTTTTCAGATTAAGACCCTGCGTAAACCTTTTTTACTGTCTCTTGTTGATACACATCCCCCGGTTTCTTTCTATAACCGAGGAGGAGGCTGGCGTTTTGGCATCGGCAGTGTCAGAAATTTTTGCGCGCACCTGGACACTAGGGGCTTAGGGCATTGTTCTGCCCGTTTTCATAAAGACCGAATACCTTAGGGAGTGTTCGGCGTCTCGAGTTAGGCCTTACATGCATCAGCTCCGAATCATGTCTTTGGTCAAATGATGGGTTTGCCCGGCTCCTGTGTTTTGCTGCCTTATGTTCCGCTCTATCGGCTAACGCGGCACCAGGAGAACTACTGCGATTGTGCCCCTGTTCGGCCTGGCGAGCACCTCAGTAGAGAAAGCCGAAAATTGACTGTCATGATATAGCGTGAGACTGGTCAACCACTCGATGACCCATCGGAATGTTTAGAATTCCTCTGCATTAACGAAGGACCGTTTCCCGGTCAGGCACATACGCGCCCCGAATTCGGGAGAGTGCGGTGCCCTTAGGGGCTATATAGTAGCCCCACCATCGAACTCCCATGGCTAAGTGAAAGTGATAAAGCATTATAGTCTGATTGCCTAGTTTGCTACGCTATCACCTCCTTCACAGGACCAAGACGTTGGATTAAGTGTGAAAATGCCCTTTTTTGCAAACACCCCCGCACTATGTGCGTGGGGGCTGAAGCCGAAGACTGCCATCTTTCAGGTTATATACACATATACATTAACGGCCGCACATGAGGTATTTCAATACTTGAACGCACAAGTATAAAAAGCCGTTATATTATATTGAAACATCGTTTCACAAATCATACATGTCATTAGAACATAATATCCTTCGAGCACTGCGTCTCTATGAAACGAGCGCCCGGCAGGACTTCCTCAAAATAGTGCTCGCCAGGTACTCGGCTTCTTTCCGAATCCTGGGATGCAACGTCGGTGGCCTTCATCTCCACCCTGCATGTCTTGACACGGGCAAGAGCCATCCGCGCACCCTCTATGCATGCTGACCGATTCATTGCACCAATATGCGGCACCGCACCAAGGAACTGCTGCACCAAGCAAAACTAACTCTTCGGCTCAGGCCTGCTCGGCCACAAATGAGTCATGACATCCTTCATGGCAAGTCCGGACAACCTATTCAGCTCAGCCCATTCGGCCAAACGATCGGTCAATGGAAGCGGACGCTCTGGACTATGGAATTGCGACCAAAAAAGCTCTTCCATTCCGTGATCCTTTTGGCCTCGTAAGTGTGCGACCGCATCCGCGGCACTCACCGCCAAATACAGATGAGCATCCTCCACACCCCACAACTGGCCCAACTGAGCATACTTAGGATCCATAAATTTCCTCCACATCAGAAAAGGCTTTCCGGCCATAATATCTTCGGCCTGACGCAACTCCTCTTTCATAGCTCTCATCATAGAGCGAGCATCCTTGGCCTCAGTAGTGGCCTTTTTCAGGTCCTCTTGTTCCGCTCGCCCTTCTTTTTCAAGAAGCTCGCAACGATCGGTAGCATTCTTCAACTTTACGGCCATCTCGGCGATTTCTTTCTTGCTTCGGCAGTGAGCAGTTGATACGTCTCCAACGTATCTATAATTTTTGATTGCTCCATGCTACTTTATCTACTGTTTTGGACTATATTGGGCTTTATTTTCCAGTTTTATATTATTTTTGGGACTAACCTATTAACCGGAGGCCCAGCCCAGAATTGCTGTTTTTTGCCTATTTCAGTGTTTCGAAGAAACGGAATATCAAACGGAGTCCAAACGGAATGAAACCTTCGGGAACGTGATTTTCTCACCGAACATGATCCAGGAGACTTGGACCCTACTCCAAGAAGCTTCTGAGGAGGTCACGAGGGTGGAGGGCGCCCCCTAGGTGCGCCCCTACCTCATGGGCCCCTCGGAGCTCCACTGACGTACTCCTTCCTCCTATATATACCTACGTATCCCCGTATGATCAGAAGAGGAGCAAAAAACCTAATTCCACCGCCGCAACCTTCTGTATCCACGAGATCCCATCTTGGGGCCTGTTCCGAAGCTCCGCCGGAGGGGGCATCCACCACGAGGGGCTTCTACATCATCACCATAGCCCCTCCGATGAAGTGCGAGTAGTTTACTTCAGACCTTCGGGTCCATAGCTAGTAGCTAGATGGCTTCTTCTCTCTTTTTGGATCTCAATACAATGCTCTCCCCCTCTCTCGTGGAGATCTATTCGATGTAATCTTCTTTTTGCGGTGTGTTTGTTGAGACCGATGAATTGTGGGTTTATGATCCAACTTATCTATGGAAAATATTTGATTCTTCTCTGAATTCTTTTATGTATGATTGAGTTATCTTTGCAAGTATCTTCGAATTATCCGTTTGGTTTGGCCAACTAGATTGTTAGTTCTTGCAATGGGAGAAGTGCATGGCTTTGAGTTCAATCTTGCGGTGTCCTTACTCAGTGACAGAAAGAGTTGCAAGGCACGTATTGTATTGTTGCCATCGAGGATAACAAGATGGTTTTTTATCATATTGCATGAATTTATCCCTCTACATCATGTCATCTTGCTTAAGGCGTTACTTTGTTTTTAACTTAATACTCTAGATGCATGCTGGATAGCGGTCGATGAGTGGAGTAATAGTAGTAGATGCAGAATCGTTTCGATCTACTTGTCACAGACGTGATGCCTATATACATGATCATTGCCTAGATATACTCATAACTGTGCTCAATTCTATCAATAGCTCAACAGTAATTTGTTCACCCACCATAGAATACTTATGCTCTTGAGAGAAGCCACTAGTGAAACCTATGCCCCCCGGGTCTATTCTCATCATATCAATCTGTATCACTTTATTTACTTGCTTTGCTTTTACTTTGCCTATACTTTTCACTTTGCATCTATCTATCAAAAACACCAAAAATATTATCTCTATCAGCAGCCTGTTCGGCTCTCAGCTCTTTGGCCGCTTTTAAGGCAGCCGCATCACTTTTTCGGGCTTGCTCCTTGGCTCGGGCGAGCTCCGCCCGAAGGTTCTCTATGGCAGCGGCACCACCTGCGTCAAGCATACATGTTGTAAGGCACCGACATTAAGCTACCTTACCAGGTGTCCGCGGAGAAGCTGCATACCTTGTGACTCGTCAAGCCGCTTATTGACAAGCGCGATGTCAGAATCCGCCACGTCAAGTTGCCGCTTTAGTTTGGCAAATTCATCAGTCCGGCTTGCCACTGGACGCTTCGCCACCTACATAGGAAGAGCGCATATTATATATGGGATTATGATCCTTGGCGCGCTGTCATTTTTGACAGCACACCGAGTCTCAGGGGCTACTATCTATACAGGGCGCATTCTATATGCAAAACTGTCAGAAGGTACATCATTTTGCGTACCTCAAAACCCATCAATAAACTTATGACGGTTTCATGCAATCCACTTTCAGTGGATGAAATCCTTTCAATCACCGTACCCATTAGCGCACGGTGATCTTCCGAGATAGACGCTCGCCCGAGCAGATCTTTCAACTCCTCCGACCGTACACCAGTCGGAGACGGACTTGTCCGATGGCCTTTTTGAAAGGCCGGATGCGGAGGGCTTTGAGGGGACCTACGACTGCCTTCGGGCCCCACCGGATTCGGAGAAACCCTCCACGATGACACCTCAGGGTCGTCCGCCTCGCATGACGGTTCGGCGGGCGGAGGCGTTTCACTCTCCATCATCTCCGGATCAAGATCCCCCGAAGACGAGCTCTACTGAGAAGGGCTGAGATGCGAACTACAAGAAACAATTTCGGTTATCTTCAAAAATAAAACAGGGATGTCTCTCATTTTAGGAAAACGCCCCTCTTTACTTACGGCTCGCTGGAGGGCTGATCTCCTTGGGGAAATTGTGTGACCGGGGCATCTCCCGCTGCAGGACCCTCTGGCGAAGATTTCTTCCCCCGCTTCGAGGCCTTGGTCTCCGGATCTTCAGAAGCGTTCCTCTTCTCCCCTTGGAGGGAGGGATTCTCGACCCCTCCTTTCTTGATAAACTCCTTCGCAGAGCTAGTAGCTCCCTTGTTCCCCCCTTCGCCTTCTTCAAAAGGCGCAGCCTCTAGCATCCTGGTTAACATAGGATCTGGCGTGATCTCAGGAAGGGGGGCCGAACACCGTATCAGTTTTGCTTTCGCTATCCACTCCTGTTCAAGGGACGACTCTTTTAAAGGCAAGCTTATGATAGATATACAGATAGCATGTTCGGGTACAGGACTACTTACTTGAGTATCCGGGCGATTGCAGCTCAGACCTGCGTCCTCGGTCAAATCCGGAAACATTGCTTGTGATCCGAAGAACAGTTGGTACATCTCCACGGGCGTTGCGCCCATAAGATGTTGGAGAGCTCGTGGTCCCTCCGGATTGAACTCCCACAGGTGGAGGGGGAGACGTTTGCAGGGCAGGGTGCGACGAATTAGCATGACCTGCGCTACTACGACCAGATCTCTCTCTCTCTCTCTCTGAGATCTTGAATATGGCCCTGCAACAAGGGCACATCCTTGGACGGCCCCCAGTCGAGCCCTTTATTGACCCATGACGCCAGCCGCGGTGGAGGACCCGAGCGAAAGGCAGGTGGCGCCACCCATTTGGTGCCCCTGGGAGCTGTGATATAAAACCACTCTTGTTGCCACAGACTGAGCTCCTCTTGAAAAGAGCCCTCGGGCCATGGAGCGTCAACATTCTTGCTTATAACAGCCCCTCCGCACTCTGCCTGCTGCCCCTTGATCATCTTCGGTTCCACTTTGAAGGTTTTAAGCCACAACCCAAAGAGAGGGGTAATGCGGAGGAAGGCTTCACATACGACAATGAACGATGAGATGTGGAGGATGGACTCCGGATCCAAGTCATGAAATTCCAGCCCATAATAAAACATGAGCCCCCTCACGAAGGGGTTTGTCGGGAAGCCTAACCCCCGAAGGAAGTGAGATACGAACACCACGCTCTCACCGGGCTTCGGAGTGGGAATTACCTGCCCTTGGGCAGACAGCCTGTGTGAAATTTCGCCGCTTAGATACCGGGCGTCTCTCAGCTTTAGCGCGTCTTCTTCCGTGACGGAGGAAGGCATCCTCCGGCCTTGAAGGTCGGAGTCGGGCATCTTCGGAGGTCCGGAGCGCCTAAATCTAGAGCTTTGGGTGTTGGAACTCAAGGCGAGGGGCCGATTCGATTGAGATTGAAAGAAAGGAGTGGGCCTTGGTCTCGTTATAAAGTGGTTGAATACCAAGAGCCCTCCCTGTGACTGTTCGGGACTCGCCTTTGATAGAGGAGGCGTGCCAACGGGCACGACTGGGTTACCGACACCCGTATTAATGAGAATCCCAGAATAAGGGGACACGATCTCTGCTTTGACAAGACGTGCCAAAGAAACCGCCTCGCTAAACACGCTGAGGCGGGACTGTAAAAAGGATTCGAATAAAGGCCTGGCCATGGTGTGATGTCACGCCACGGAATACGTCAGTAGATTGAACTTGTGTAAATGTTATTCTCTCTACGGTGGTATGTGGAACTTATTTTGCAGAGCCGGACACTATCCTTGTGTTCGAAATCTTCTATGAAGTATTCGGAGGAGGAACCCGCCTTGCAATGCCGAAGACAATATGCGCGCCGGACTCATCGTCATTGAAGCCTGGTTTAGGGACTATTGAGGGAGTCCTGGATTAGGGGGTGTCCGGATGGCCGGACTATCACCGTTGGCCGGACTCCTGGACTATGAAGATACAAGATTGAAGACTCCGTCCCGTGTCCGGATGGGACTTTCCTTGGCGTGGAAGGCAAGCTTGGCAATACGGATATGTAGATCTCCTACCATTGTAACCGACTCTGTGTAACCCTAGCCCTCTCCGGTATCTATATAAACCAGAGGGTTTTAGTCCGTAGGACGAATAACAATCATACCATAGGCTAGCTTCTAGGGTTTAGCCTCTTTGATCTCGTGGTAGATCTACTCTTGTACTACCCATATCATCAATATTAATCAAGCAGGAGTAGGGTTTTACCTCCACCGAGAGGGCCCGAACCTGGGTAAAAACATCGTGTCCCTTGTCTCCTGTTACCATTTGCCTAGACGCACAGTTCAGGACCCCCTACCCGAGATCCGCCGGTTTTGACACCGACGGCTAGGGTTACACAAAGTCGGTTACAATGGTAGGAGATCTACATATCCGTATTGCCAAGCTTGCCTTCCACGCCAAGGAAAGTCCGATCCGTACACGGGACGGAGTCTTCAATCTTGTATCTTCATAGTCCAGGAGTCCGGCCAACGGTGATAGTCCGGCCATCCGGACACCCCTAATCCAGGACTCCCTTAGTAGCCCCTGAACCAGGCTTCAATGACGACGAGTCCGGCATGCATATTGTCTTCGGCATTGCAAGGCGGGTTCCTCCTCAGAATACTTCATAGAAGATTTTGAACACAAGGATAGTGTCCGACTCTGCAAAATAAGTTCCACATACCACCGTAGAGAGAATAACATTTACACAAGTTCAATCTGCTGACGTATTCCGTGGCGTGACATCACACCACGGCCAGGCCTTTATTCAAATCGTTTTTACTATTCCACCTCAGCGTGTTTAGCGAGGTGGTTTCTTTGGCGCGTCTTGTCAAAGCAGAGATCGTGTCCCCTTATTCCTTGATTCTCATTAATACGGGTGCGGGTAACCCAGTCGTGCCCATTGGCACGCCTCCTCTATCAAAGGCGAGTCCCGAACGGTCACGAGGAGGGCTCTTGGTATTCAACCTCTTTATAACGAGACCAAGGCCCGCTCCTTTCTTTCAATCTCAATCGAATCCGCCCCTCGCCTCGAGTTCCAACACCCAAAGCTCTAGATTCAGGCTCTCCGGACCTCTGAAGATGCCCGGCTCCGACCTGCAAGGCTGGTGGATGCCTTCCTCCGTCACGGAAGAAGACGTGCTAAAGCTGAGAGATGCCCGGTATCTAACTGGCGAAATTTCGCACAGGCTGCCTGCCCAAGGGCAGGTTATTCCCACTCCCAAGCCCGGTGAGAGCATGGTGTTTGTATCTCACTTCCTTCGGGGGTTAGGCTTCCCGAGTGACCCCTTCGTGAGGGGGATCATGTTTTATTATGGGCTGGAATTTCATGACTTGGATCCGGAGTCCATCCTCCACATCTCATCGTTCATTGTCGTATGTGAAGCCTTCCTCCGCATTACCCCTCACTTTGGGTTGTGGCTTAAAACCTTCAAAGTGGAACCGAAGATGATCAAGGGGCAGCAGGCAGAGTGTGGAGGGGCTGTTATAAGCAAGAATGTTGATGCTCCATGGCCCGAGGGCTCTTTTCAAGAGGAGCTCAGTCTGTGGCAACAAGAGTGGTTTATCACAGCTCCCAGGGGCACCAAATGGGTGGCGCCACCTACCTTTTGCTCGGGTCCTCCGCCGCGGCTGGCGTCATGGGTCAATAAAGGACTCGACTGGGGGCCGTCCAAGGACGTGACCTTGTTGCAGGGCCGTATTCGAGATCTCAGAGAGAGAGAGATAGATCTGGTCATAATAGCGCAGGTCATGCTGATTCGTCGCACCCTGCCCTGCAAACGTCGCCCCCTCTTCTTGTGGGAGTTCAATCCGGAGGGACCACGAGCTCTCCAACATCTTATGGGCGCAACACCCGTGGAGATGTACCAACTGTTCTTCGGATCACAAGCAATGTGTCCGGATTTGACCGAGGACGCAGGTCTGAGCTAAAATCGCCCGGATACTCAAGTAAGTAGTCCTGTACCCGAACATGCTATCCGTATATCTATCATAAGCTTGCATTTAAAAGAGCTGTCCCTTGAACTGGAGTGGATAGCGAAAGAAAAACTGATCTGGTGTTCGGCCCCCCTTCCTGAGATCACGCCGGATCCTGTGTTAACCAGGATGCTAGAGGCTGCGCCTTTTGAAGAAGGCGAAGGGGGGAACAAGGGAGCTACTACCTCCACGAAGGAGTTTATCAAGAAAGGAGGGATCGAGAATTCCTCCCTCCAAGGGGAGAAAAGGACCGCTTCTGAAGATCCGGAGACCAAGGCCTTGAAGCGGGGGAAGAAATCTTTGCCAGAGGGTCCTGCGCTGGGAGATGCCCCGGCCGCACAATTTCCCCAAGGAGATCAGCCCTCCAGCGAGCCGTAAGTAAAGAGGGGCGTTTTCCTAAAATGAGAGACATCCCTGTTTTATTTCTGAAGATAACCGAAATTGTTTCTTGTAGTTCGGATCTCAGCCCTTCTCAGTAGAGCTCGTCTTCGGGGGATCTTGATCCGGAGATGATGGAGAGCGAAACGCCTCCGCCCGCCGAACCGTCATGCGAGGCGGACGACCCTGAGGTGTCATCGCGGAGCGTTTCTCCGAATCCGGCGGGGCCCAAAGGCAGTCGTAGGTCCCCTCAAAGCCCTCCATGTCCGGCCTTCGAAAAAGGCTATCGGACGAGTCCGGCTCCGACTGGTGTACGGTCGGAGGAGTTGAAAGATCTGCTCGGGCGAGCGTCTATCTCGGAAGATCACCGTGCGCTAATGGGTACGGTGATTGAAAGTATTTCATCCGCTGAAAGTGGATTGCATGAAG